>NC_092861.1:131779536-131799825 GCF_032062135.1 Pyxicephalus adspersus
GCTTTCCAGCAAGAAGATGCATGGAGTACAGATTGCTTTCCAGCAAGAAGATGCATGGAGTACAGATTGCTTTCCAGCAAGAAGATGCATGGAGTGCAGATTGCTTTACAGCAAGCAGCACATTAACAGCATCACCAAATATCACAGATCATCCAAGACAAATAGAGGCAGCATCTGGCACAGGATACAGTTAAGAGTATGAAGGTGTTTACATCAAAGCTCCTAGGCATATTAGGATGTGCTCTGCTGCTTTTCAGGAAGAATTAAAAAATTATTAAACTACACTATAGGTGCAAAATTACACATCAGCTTTAACAAACCTACATTTTAATAGAGCTGAAATACATTAAAGGGTTTATTTATTAATGTGAAAATGGATAAAATAGTGTGAAATAAAATAAGTTATTTTAACAAATAAATGAAATACCAGTAAAGCCTTGAGATCCTATATATATGATAAACAAATGGTAGCAATGTGCTGTGAACAGTTCATGTTTGGAGAGTCCCTACATTCTGTCTGAAGCTTCATTGCTTTCCATAAACTATCATAAACGTGACACTGAGTTATTGGTCGATACAATATGACAGGGTTAGGATTCATATTTGGCATGAAAAATGGAAAACACAGCTCCCTTCCAAGTATTCTCAATACAACCATTTTCCGAAGATCTCATTTTATAAATGTTATTACAGTTTTCCAATTAAGTGAACCTTTTTTTTATTAAATTGTGGCACATGTATTGGTTTCTGGCAGTATTTTGTATTTAAATGAACTTTATTTCATGACAATTTCATTATTTTTTTTATACACTGCATGTTTGTTGTGTGTGAACTTATCTATATGTTGCTGAAATTAATTCTAGTATCTGAGGTTGTCATGATAATGTGCAATACATGCTCACCTACCTCTCCAGTTTAGTATTCTTTTACCAACTGCACTTATTTTCAATTTATTATTATTATAATATTAATTTTGATTCTACACATTTATTTTCTTTTGACCTTTTAAAATTCAGAGTTTTGTTCTTATAAATCCACAATATGCTACAGTTCTTTTATAATGTTTTTTTCTATTTGATTTTTCATTAGGGAAAAATACTTAATCCCCTAATTTCTTGTATGTAAGACAAGATGATAAGTATAATATTTATTTACTTGTATTAATTACTTATAATATATTATTAATTTTCATTTTTCTATCAACAGTAGGTATAATATATATATATATATATATATAATAAATAGATAATTATTTTATTGTATTTATAAAGCTCCAACATATTTTACAATGCTGTACGTTCAATAGGGGCTGCAAGTGACAGATAGAAACAATGACACAGGAGAAGGGGAGGGTACTCTGTCCAAAAAGAGATTACAATTTAAGAATCTAAGATCCTCTTTTAAATTAGGAAATGCATTAATAAAAATGTACGTTTTTAATATGCTGGTTATAGGTGGTTATGTGTATTTGTTTGTGTGTATGTGTATATAATACATTTATTAATTAATATATATATATATATATATATATATATATATATATATATACCAATAAATCTTTATAGGTAAAATAATATCAAGAATTTTAAACATTCCTGTTTATTTGCCAACATACACACAAATTAAAGATCCAGTATATCAAAAATAAAAAAAAATTCTATATAATAAAGGCTTACCTTGAGCAAGTCCGGTCCACGTCACCCTGGGAAGCCTTTACCATTCCCCACATATCTTAATTCTCCTTTTTTAATTCTACTCTTATTCCATATATACCTTATTTGAAATGGATGACTTCACTAAAGCTAGGTTAAAAGTTTGTGTCAAGTAGATTTTATCCAAATATCAAACATGTTAAAAATGCTTCACAGAAAAAGTGATTCATAGCAGGTGTTATAATGTCACTTCTGCCCAAAGGATGCTGCAAGAATTTAACCTGCTCTTAGGATTTTACAGCAGGTCAAGTGAAATATGTTGAGGATTATTTATACTTGAAAGAAACAAATATAAAATGTTTTAGGCTGTTATAGTAAGAGCTTTTGTTTTAGATAAATACTTTTTTTTAATGTTTTTACAATTTGTATCATTGTTATCTTTTTTTGTGTTTGTAAAGGTTTTCATTGAATTTATATATATATATATATATATATACATATATATATATATATATATATATATATAAGGGTTTATGTATGTAGAAGATATATCCAATCTTTACATATGTATTGCTTTTTCATTTTTATATTTTTAACCATAGAACTATATAAAGGGTTGTTATATTACATCAACATGTAGTTTTACAACCACCACAGGTGATAAAGGCTGTATAAATAATAACCAATAATACTATTTTTATGGCACAAATGTTTATTTCAGATTACCTTATAGGAGTCCAAAATGTTCGACTGTATAACCTAAAGTCAGGTAAACCCTCAGGGTAACAGGAAAATCTCCTACTGAGGATAAAAAAATACTTTTAAGTTTATTAAATGATACAAAAGAAAATTATACAGTATATGGGATATACTTACTGTATTAATTAATTTATACACACAAGAAACCGTAAAATTCTCTGAAAATTGGATCATAATGGTAAAGCAGTAGAATGACTTTCTGGATACATCATTTTTATAAAACGAAGCTCAGAAACACGCACAAACACAATCCTGAACATTTCAGTTCAGGTTTTAAAAATTTGTGTTCTAATATTGCCAGTATTATCATCTAAATGATGTTAGTGCATCTAAATCCAAAAGCAAACATTTTATATATTGGTCAATAGGCTGTTAGAAGCAGTGTTGTCGGAATTGCAAGAGGCAATCATCATGGGTCACTAGAGAAGAGAGTATACTATCATCTTTCTTGCAAAAGACTTTTAGATTTTCAGTTTTTTAAATAAAAAAGGGTCAGTGTAAGGTGTTTCCTTATTTATTAAACATATTGCAGTTATTATTTAAACATGTTTAATAAATGGACCAATTTCCTATTCCTGTTAGACATTTGATAAATAAAATAAAAAATGATAAAAATGTATCTTGGATCATTGAGCCTGATTTATTAAAGCTCTTCATGACTGAAGAAGATAGAACATTAATGGAGAACCTAGGTCATCTAGCAAACCTGGAATAGTTCTGGTCCAGGTTTGAATGCATTTAGTTTGCTGGATCACCCAGGTTCTCCCATGATAGTCTATCTTCTCAAGTCTTGGAGAACTTTATTATATCAAGCCTGTTGTGATGTAGACATTTCTAAACACTTCCTGTCCTGACTGATGAGTAAGAGAAAACCTCACCAAAAAAGGTACAAACAGCAATAATATCCTAAATGAAATAAAAGGTTTTAGCTTGAGTTGGGCTTGAAAGTTAGTGGTGAGGCAAAGCTCTTCATCGGACTTCTACCCGATAAATTTAGTCAGTGTTACAGAATATGCGAGCATTTGATTTTAGGACATTTATTTGATTTATTTAAAAAAATTTAAAAAATATGTTTTTGAGCACCTTTCCCCTAAACTTCATTCCTGGTACATTAGGTGACCTTAATCCCGAATCTCCGATGGATCTCAATCAAGCTAGTAGGATCTGTGGAACTGATTTAGCAAACCATCAAAAGAAATCCAACTGTGCTCCATGTAAAGTTTTGAAGTAAATACAAACCTTGATTATTGTATATTCTTGGTGTAACAGATCTGTTGTTGGTGGTATATATCATTCTATTTCTGTGGAGAATTCGTCAGTGACGTTGCAATTCGTGACATTGCCACCAATCCCTGGTGCAGACCCTAGGCTACAAAGAAGTGATACAGGAACCGTGGCCTTGTAGCAAGTTTCTGAGAGTTACCAAGACTGGAAATGAGGAGTACTCTACACTTTTAAGAACCTGGACAGGAAATAACAGGGAAATCTGCCCATCAAAGACATAAACGGCAATCAATACCTGACAAAATATCTATACCTTCATCACCCAATCAAAAACTAAAAAAAGTTTTAGATTCGAGCCATGTGCATTTCACAAAGATGTTTGTTCCTCCAGCCTGGTCTGCTTCTTCAAAACACTACATTTATTTACATCCATTTTCTAGAATAGGCCTATTGTTATAAGATGTTCCTCCAAGCTGTATCGGTGCCATATCCAGCTAGACATGTTTTGAAGACTCATTAAATTAGACAGGAGGATGACTGCAGCAGCTCTTTGTAGAGTGGGATGCGTCATGTTCCGTTATGTGGTGTTAATCCTGTGCTCCACTGGAATGTCATGATTTGTAAACCTTGGTACAGCTGAAGGTCTGGATGTATGTGGAGTATTTGGAAAATGATTGAAGCTAACCTAATTTGTATTAATGGAGCATATGCTGTGTCTGTATTTGTTTAAAATGTGTTAGTAGCTATAACATTAGTGTAACTGTCGATATATAATATTCCTGGTAGCAACACAGCTGTAAAGTCGGTTAGAGTGACCTTAAATACCACTTCTTTAAATGTATGTTTTACAGTGATCTACCTAATGAATAAACAAGAACAGACATAGAACTCAACTATATTTCTTTCATGCGTGTTTTTTTACCATGAAAGCTTTGCCACTAGGCCACTTCTTGTAATGTCATGAGAAATAAATGTTTGGGTTCCCGCTGTGTTTGGTAAAGATATTAAAGTCATTTTTATATTTTTCTGTATTTTCTGGTTTCTACAAAGGTGCTACATGCTTCCAGGGATTCTAGGTATTGTCCCTGACTATAATATTTTGTACAAACCCTTATGGTGTGGTTGGTTGTAAATGTAGCCTTACAAAAAAAAGCAGCAGATAGCAAGACATGAATTCAAAGAGATGTCATAGTGGACTTGTCCTTAAAGTGGATCTAATTCATTCTTTTCATATATTTATTTATATTGTAGTGTTAAAGGAAGAAAAAATCATTTAGCCATGAAAAAAAGTTTTCTTTGAGGTTTCTCATTTACCTTAATGTTTAATTTTATATTTATTTCTATCTCATATTCCCATAAGCCAGTAAGAACTGTAGAACAATGACACAAAGTAAAAGTTTATAAAGATAAAGTTTTACCCCCTACCCCCTACAAAAGTACAAATAAAATTTCCTGTCAAAACCAAAAAGTAAAAAAACATTAATTGTAGAATAATAAAAATCAATTCTATAAGAATAGCCAATGTAAGCACTGAAAAAAAATGGATTGGAGGTCACTGGGCAGCAAAAACCAGAGGGCAATGGTACTGGGTCCATGGCCCTGGCATGTCTGCCAAGCACCTCTTCAAAAATGTATATGTGTTTTCTCCTGAACAAGCTTTTAAATAAATATCCTCCTCTTTCACATGTATAACCAAAAATTTAAATAAAACAATTAAAAAACCTGATTGATCACTTTTATATTTTATTCTGTAATAAAAGGAATTTATTGGGTTTCCTTTGAGTAAATGATCTACTACTGTGAACATTTTTTAAATTGTTTATTCTTCCCCTGTATAAGTATAGTGAAAGGATTTGTATTACTAGTACAGTAAAAGTACAACTAAGGTTTATGTTAGCCACTAAGAAATTCAGTGAACCTTTAGGGTGTGCATTCATGTACGAATGTCAAATAAAATGGAAACTTTCTAAATGTTTTATGAATCATGGACGCTTGTATTGACATTTCAGTAGTACAAGACTTGAAAGCAATTTCCTTTGACACTTCACCCTCTGAAGGTAGATATACATGTAGGCATGGGTTTCTTTTTCTGGAACTATAATGCCACTGATGCCATGTTTACACAAATGTGCTTAATTTGCACCATTTTGCACAATATACTAAGGCTGGATGGATTGCAATGCACAACAATACAAATTTGCTACAAAAAGCCCCTGGTCAATTTTTTGGTCTATTGCTCTTCATTACCTCTCATAAAATAAAGCTTGTTAACTTGAATGTGGTAACAGACCACAACCTAACAGTTAGGCATGTGGGGGCCCTGGGGAACGTGATGTACATGAGATGTGGTTTACTTAGTATACGGAATAATCACTGAAAAATATACACACATTTTCACATCAGATACTTAATAAACATAAAAGGAATGGGTATATGGATATTGCTGGCCTTCAATAAGTATAAGCAAGGCTGGAATTATACCTTCTTAATCTTAGCTTTCCTTCTTCCCCTGTTGACTGAATAGCCTCATAACCTCATCAACAAGGTTACACATCAAAGCCACAGAAGGCACATAAAAGCTGCATGTGGAGAGGCTAAAATATAAAGACTAATAGAGTAGGACAAAGGGATGTCATTTTCTGATTAAGCCCAAAGTACATGTGCTAATCTACCAGCAAAAATGGACATGTAGTGCAGGTACAGCAACAGTAAGGACCCTGGCCAGTTGCTCTGGTTGCTGGGAATCTTCCTGGAGCCATAAAAATAATACTGGCAATGTCATATGTGTGCATAGTGTGCCATTCCTGACAGCTTTCATTGGCTATGCAAAAATTAATTAGAGATCAGGTGTTATGATGTAAAAATTCACTTTTTAAATATTTGTTGTGGATCAATCTCTCAAAAAATTAAAGCTGAAGCCCAGTTTACCGTGCAGTGAGGTTAGCCCCACACTGCAAGGGTTATGTGCTTGTTTTCTGTTTGGGGTGATGGAAACAGAACTTTATATACTTTGTCACTAAAGCTACGTACACACGTCCAACAGTTCTCGCCCAATATTCAGCTCAGGGATGATATCTGGCGTGTGTACAGCGCCAGTCGTTCATCGTCCAAACAACCATCCTGGTAGATCCACGGACGATGGAGGACTAACGATCACAATAGAAGGGAAGGGAGACAGCATGCAGCAGGGTGCCGCTCCATCGTTCTCCCCCTTCCCTCTCCATAAAGCAGAACGGTGCTGTATGTACAGCACTCATTCATGCATCATGCAGTGCTATTTGTTGGAGAGGATCATGAAAGATCCTTTCCAATGACAATAATTGCACGTGTGTATGCGGCTTTAGCCTACTAGCGACCAACTGGTACAGACTTTGGGTGGGTATTGTGGATTTGTGAGGGATAAGTTGAGCAAAAGGACTATTTGTTTTCACCCTATAAGCCAAGAAGAATGTGCCATTGTATGGCAAAGCCAACCCCACTGCAGGAGATGATTTTTGTTGAACCTGGGGTTAGATTTCAAATAATATTAAGACAGGCAGGCAGATACAGCCTTTATGGTCTTCTTACTTCAGGGTCCATTCTATTGGATTCCATTTGCTAAGAAGGAAGAACTGAGGGTATCTACGGGTCCCTGTTTTGAGCCAGGAAGTATTTCACTAGTAACAGAGTTGCTCATGTAGAAAGTCAAAGGATTATTGTAATTCGGACCACAATTCAAGAGATACTAATCAAATAATATTCCATTTACTATGTTAGGCTGGAAAAAAAAACTCATTAACCCCTGATTTGTATTGCCCAGAGATACCAACTAGGATATTAAGACTTATAAAAACCAAAACAATGACTAATTCTGTGAAAGATTACATGATTCAATTGTGTAAAATGAAATAGAAATTACCTCCTTTCATTCAGACCCAATGCACCTGGAAGTCTATGAACTTTTTGTTTTGGGTTGTGTACAAGTAATTTATAGGCAGTCTTGTAAGAGTATAACTTAAAGCTTGATTATTTTGTTTCGCAATAGGCAGGTTAAAAAAGAGAAAGAGTCACATTTCCATCCATATAGAACAGCTAGAATAAAGAAAAAATAGCTTCCAATTAGTTGCCCTAATTACTTTGCTGCTGTTCTTTGAAACGGCAAACAGGGATTTAGATTTATTTTGGAAAATATTATTATTAATTGTATTATTATTAAACAGGATTTATATATCGCCAACATATTACGCAGCACTGTACATTAGGGATTGCAAATGACAGACTAATACAGACAGTGATACAGGAGGAGAGGACCCTGCCCCGAAGAGCTTACAATCTAGTAGATGAATCCCTTTTCTGTTCTTTGAGGACTGTCCATTTTCCACTCGGCACCTTTTGGACCATTCAAGAACACGTTTATCAGGTTAAATCGTAGGCTTCTTAAACTTTGTACCTCAGGGGACCAGGTGCTCCACGGTGCCCTCCATATGTGGTGTAACCAGCCTTGTAAAGTAATGAGTGCTATAGTGTTTCTCCCTCCTATTGTGCACTGCTTCTCCTAGCTCTTGGATCGTAAGCTCTTCGGGGCGGGGTTCTCTCCTCCTCCTGTGTTACTGTCTGTATCTGTCATTTGCAACCCTTATTTATTGTACAGCACTGCGTAATATGTTGGTGCTATATAAATACTGTTTATTAGCCACTAAGGAAGACCAGGTCATCAACATTCCATTATTTAGATATTTCTCTAAAATGTGGAGATATTTGGTGGCGTTGGTAGAAAAAAATGTAAGTGTTCACTTCTTCTGTTGCATTTTAAGGGTATTTTACATGAAACAGTACGTCTTCCAATACCTTTTTTGAAATCAAAGTATTAAAAACACTTGTCAGCACTTGTAAAAAGTTTTTATGGCCATTTTGTAAGCATTCCCCTAAGGGCTCAATTCTAGAAACAATCTATATACCCTTAAAGTAAATTTATTATGAAAAATAAATGATGGTGCCATTGCTAGACTGCTTCTCTAGCTGACTTTACTGGCTGTTATGCTGACCTTCTGGTTTCAATGCTTCCGAGTTATTGACCCAGTACAAGTATGTCGTTTAGAAAAGTCCTTATCTGCATTCTTGTTCTGGGTCAGTGAATCAGTGAAGAGATGCAATAGAGACACAAATGAGGCCAGAAAACTAGCATTATTAAGCAGAAGACCACAATGACAACCTCAATGTTTTTTGACTTTTTTTGGGAGGGGGCTTGTGTTAACTGAATTAGATTAACTGAGATGTTTATAAGATCATTAAGAATTTATTACCAAGAGAACTGGACCTGCTGTTGGCCCTCTGCTGACCTGCATTCGATCTGCTTCAGGCAAGTTTTGCATTCCTGGAGACCTGTATGGGATTGCAAAACTAATCTGAATTGAACAAAAACCCTCTCCACACGCACTTAATCTTATCCTATAGGTAAAAAGTAAAGGTATCCAGGGTCTACTAATTCAAAAAGGTCCACCAGACTTAGAACCTTTTCTGAGCTGCCAATAGCCAAAAGTTTAGGAAGCCAAAAAGATTTATTTTATATATATTTTTTTATATAAAAAATATATATATTTTTTTAAAATAATAATATAAAAATATATTTAAAAATATATTTTTAAAAATATATTTTAAAATAAATATATATTATATATATATATTTTTTTCAATTTATTCATGATTCCCAATGCAGAAACATGTAACAATGACCTCTGATCTTGGTGATCCCCCATTCGTACATACATACAAGCAAGCATTATGGTTCCTATTTAACTGGATAAGACATGAAGTTTATTAGTTACAGCTTCAGAAGACGACACTTATCATAGTAGTATAAAAATGTGAACTGGCACGTAGTCATTACCTGTCTCAATGGCCAGATTGTAGTGTGAAATAATTATCTCCAGTTGTGAGCATTGGTGCTTTTACTGTTTCTCTTCAGTAACTTACAAAAAACTTGTTTTTCTTTATTGATGGTAGTTTTGGCAGTTTACACCGCTCACATCTGTTTGTGACAATTGCACACTAATAATGGTGTCATTCTAGTGAATTCATTACTACTGGCGCAGTGTCTGGGATTTAGAAGTACAGGGAGGATAATTAGGAACCAAAATACCACCTGGTGTTTACATTTTATGTGGTCTCCAATTCTTAATGAATCAAAAGACAACAATTCCCAGAAAACCAATGTGTGGTTGTAAAGAAGGTTAATAGGTTAAATAAGGATTAAGTTAGAAACAAGTGCTTTGTTCTGTCTGGGGTGAAAGAGGAGAAACATTCAGGTAGTATATGAATCTTAAAAGCTTTTACGCAGCTTTGTCCCTGCTTGCATACAGACTTTCTACTTAACATAAAAAAGACAGATTGAAAGCCCAGCCAGAGTTTTTATAAGGGTTAGAGATAGAAACTATTTAAGGTTATATTGGTGTGATATTTCCCCTTTCTTCCTGCCCGTAATATCAATTAAAAATACCATGGAGGCTATTCAATGTACTATCCACTTTTTTGTTGTTTAAGCAGCATTACGAATATTTTCACCAATGTATCAAATTATAATATTGATTGTAGCACAAAAATGGTTTCTGGCCTTGACATTTTTTTGTAATTTTGAATTACTTTTTCCTATACTTTTTTATGCCTATATTTTTGTTGAATTAATTATCTGATACATTGAACATTTTCTATAGTGTACAGTTAGTTTATACCTGAAAAGGCTTTGACATTTCCCCTTTCTATCAAAAGTTGGCAGTTGGCAGCCCAGAGTTGGGCTTCGTTGCATTCTTCATATGCAAGACATTTAAATGCACAATAATTGGATGATCAAGTCCATCATAAAGTTGGCTTTCTGTCCAGTAGCCCCTCTAACAAGCACTCTTCTAGACTGTCCCTGTGACTATCAGCTTTCTAGAATTTGTGGGAAAGTAGTCATTGTTTCATATGAACATCCCAATGTGATATACATAATTAATTATACAGCGATGCGTAATCTGTTAGGGCTATATAAATCCTGTTCATTAATAATAATAATAATAATAATAATAATAATATTATAATATTGTGCCTAGGGCAGCCAAATTTGCTAATTACATAGACAAGTCTTACTGCATCTCTCTTTCTCAGTGCAAGTTCATACAATGCACTCCAAAAAGAAACAGAGATCTGCTTTATTAAAGCCTTTTAATGGAAGTGTTTTCATGAAACAACATTTAAAATAAATTTGCACAAGAAGAAATCAGATGGAATGTCCTTGTGGAAAATCTTTGATGCCCAGCTGCCACAATCTAACATTTAGTTAAATTAAACACATGTATAATTAAGAATTCTCCCTCCTCTTGTTTAAGGTCATTGTTTATCAATGACCTACTTTTTTCATTCTTTGTGGCATTTCTGTCTTCTTTGCAGTAACTTTATGTATACATTGACTCCAGCAAAGGCTGTATGACTTTTCTCGTGGTGAGTATGGTGACAATACTGGTCCGTGTATGTTGGATGTGACCAAATGACATTACAATACCACAGTTGGGAGATACAAAAGGTTGTTAAATAAGAAGGTCATTCACTTAGATGATCAGGTATTATTTCATTAAAGCTGCAACTTTAAAAAATATTACAAATAATTTGAGATTAACTAATTAAAGCCTATATGAGATTTTAGCAACTTGGGTTACATTTACTCAGAACAGAACAGAAAAAGCTCTCGCAAAGGTGACCAATGATTTTCTCAGAGTCAAGTACCAAGGAAATTCCTCTCCCCCTTCTTTTGTCATTGCTTGGAGCACTTCTTTTCTATCTGACATGTTCTCTTTCTATATGACATGTTCACAGAGATTTGTTCTCTTTCTGCCCTAATTAAAGTTTGATGACACCGGCTTCACCTCATCTCATTGGTGATGGTTGGCAAATAACTGATAGTCAACTTTGAAAAAAAAAACAAACTCATCATTTTCCCCCTTCACCTTTAAAGTGTGCCCTTCTTGGGTTCTGATACTTCTACGTGTGCAACATCTCCAAAATATTCATGTTTCTATTCTCAAAGAAACCTGACACACACACATTAGCTCTCATCTCGACTACTGCAACATATTAATTGGTATTCCACTTTCTGCAAACCTCTCTATCAACTTCCATTTTCTTTCAGAACCAAATTTGAGCTACTGTGCTTTGCCTTCAAATAATTTCATGGCTCCTGTCCGACTTTTATTTCTATCTTTATACAAAAATACACCCCTGACTGGCCTCTCTCCACCTTAATGACCTACCAATGACTTTGTCACCCGTAACCTTTTGGAATGCATGGCTCCAGGACTTCTCAATGGCTACCCCATTGTGTGCAATATCTCATTAAATTAGACCTGTAAGTACCCTAAATATGTTTAAAATAAAATCTTGAAAGATGCCTTCTACCCTATCCAACCTCTATCTACCTCTCCAACCTCTTTGATTGTAAGCTTGGTTGGGCATTGCTTTCTTCTCCTCCTATGGCAGACTTTGTACTTACTACTACTTTTTTTATTCTTGATGGTTTGTAATTTGTACCCATATTAATAGTACAGCCTTGTGTAACATGTTACTGTATCATACATTAAATATAACAGGTACTTTTTAGGTTACTGACCTGAAATATTCATCAAATTAGGTCAAAGTGAAGCCAGGAAATCTATTTTAGCCCTATGACTTGTGTTGGAACCCCTAGAACAATATTAAAGCCAAGTACCTACTGTAGCATTTTCAAAAACAGCAGCACCATTTTTGGGTATAGCTTAGCTGTATTATTACTAATTTTTGCACATTATTTTATGTTATGTGCTTGTCCATTACATGGATGTGTACTGCTGGCTGTATGTGGTAAGGCACTTAGGACTTCTGTTTGCTCTCAGCAGAGTCCCAGATGCAATTTTGTGTGTTTTATTTTCTGTCATGCACAATTGACTGGAGTGAATAAACACACTGCGCCTCATTAACCAAGACTGTGCAAAGCGTCTTAAAACTCAGCGGATGAGATCCCAAACAAAGAGAGACTTTCATACTTGTTACATTCTCCAATGACTAGTACAAATATTTGGCCTTTATATTAATTGGCTTTAGGTAAGAGCTTCTTACAGAACAGGACTCTCACAAACAGATAGGATGTGTCCAGACAGACATTTTCCAGGTGATCTGAAAACATTTGGAAGGTGAAAACTGCAAAGGTAAGGACATGAAAAGAGACTAGTAGAGATTTATACCAGGAAAATCCATTTTGGTAGTGACCATAGACATCAGAATTTTGCTTTAATTAATAAATAAAGGATGATTACAGAGCTAAAATACTTTTTGTTGTGACTCTGCTCTCCCTAATATCTACTGAAGGTAAAAATTCACATTAGCTGATTTGCCTCTGTAGTTAAAATCAGATGTCTCCAAAGGCTTAAAGCTTTGATTAAGTGAGCAGCATTGGATGAATTGTAAGTCATTTTAGCCTAGTGGATACATTCACATAAAATGACTCATTTGGCAAACGCATAACATTTAAAAACTAAGAGAGTCATAACCTTCACTTACTTTGTGTTTACAGGACAGCTTCCATTTCTTATTAGGTGAACCATGAAACCATAAAAACTTGGCCACTTTGAAATACAAACAATGATGAAATCCAGTGGTCACCAGCTCTGGACAACCCTTAACTTTTGCTGTGGTTTACTATTGGCCTATTACATTACTCTGTGTCATCAGTAACAAATAGGGACCAACCAAAACTGGTAAGCAATTGCCTTTCAGAGCACTCAGTATTTTACAACTGCTCTACAAGAAATGGAAACCAATTAAGCGGTCACTTAGTTTTAATGCTTATATGCTTCCTTTTGGAAATTTAGGAAAAGGTGAGAACACACATTTGCAAACACAAAATTGTTAGATAGATGAAACAGTTGATGGAATAATAGGATTATACTAATATTTAGTTTTACAGTATATTTCCCCCATGGTGACCACATTCAGAGACACCAGTCTCTAGCAAAGTTAATCATTTTTGCTTGTCTGATTCACTGTGTGTGACATTTTGCAAAACTTATTATTTGTTTAATACAGGAAAGGAGATTTATAGTTTTGGTGGTATGAGTCAGATTGTCTGACATTTGAAAAAGTATGAAAACTGTTGAAATTTAGAAGAACTAATATATTAAAAGTAAGTAACAGGAATTTTAGGGACAGGGAAAATGTTAGGCACTGGACTCGGATAGAAATATCAAATTTATAACAAAAAATATAAAAGGACATAATATCAATATATTTTTTTCTCCCCTAGGCCAACTACCTTGTGCTGTCACTTCCTTCCCAAGTGCCTTGAAAGAATGCTCTTAAAACTATGTTCAGATTGGCAGCAAGGTTGTGGTGCGGTTAGGACTTCCTCATACCATGTAACCAATGTCTCAAGAATCAAGCTGCATGTGGCTTTGCCAGTGGCAGCCTAGACAAGAATGAATGATGGCAGCATTGGTGAAGCCAACAAATCCTTAGGAACCAGGGTTGTAGAGAGGTAACGAGAGAGAAAGAGACAAAAACTCTGATAAATTAAAGCTCTCCAAGGCTGGAGAGGATACACTTTTATAAGTGAACATGGGTGACCCAGCAAACCTGGAATGGATCCGGTCCAGAATTGAAAACATTTGCTAACAAATAGCAAAAGACTTATAAAAAATCCATTCTGGGTTTTCTGAGTCACCCAGCTTAACTGATGAAAGTGTATCCTCTCCATCTTCTCTAGCCTTGGAGAGCTTTAATAAATCAGGCCCAAGGAATAATAACGAGAGAGAGAGAGATACGTAGAGAAAGAGAGAAGGAGAAGTAAAGAGAGAGCCAAAACGAGAGAGTTAAAGAGAGGTAGAGTGAGAAAGGTAGAGAGAGATGTAGAGAAAGAGCTAAAGAGAGAGAGAGTGAGAAAGAGAGAGAGGTAAGGAGAGGTAGAGGGAATAAGGTAGAGAGAGGGAGAGGGGGAATAGGATAGGTAAAGGGAGACAAAAAAGAAAATTAGAGAAAGGTGTAAAGAGAGAGGTAAAGAGAAAATGAGATAGACAGAGAGAAAGAGATAAAGTTAAAAGAGCGGAGAGTAAGGAAGAGAGATTACAAAAAAAATTACCTCACTTACCAGTACAGGAAATCCTATCTCCAGGCAGTCAGAAGAGGAAGGATTCCTTCCCTGCTCAGCCTTTGACTGACATCTCTGAAGTGCCTAAATGTGCCCTCCGGTTTTAGACTGGCCCTCATCACTACTATTTACTGATGTATTTTTAGGATACTAACCAACCCTATTCTACTTCTACAAACATCTAAAAACTTTTACTATGGGCATGTTGCTCAGTGGACCTGATATATGAAAGTTCTCCAAGACTGAAGAGGATAGAATACCACTGAAGAATCTGGGTGATCCAGCAATCCTATAATGGATCAGATACACGATTGAAATTATTTGCCAATCAGTAGCAAATAATTTTTAAGAAATTCGTTCCAGGTTTGCTGGATTACTGAGGTTTACTCATGATAGTCTTCTCTTGTCTTAAAAAACTTTCATTAATCAGGCCCTATCTCTAAAAAATGTCTTGATTGAAAATGTCAGTGAAGGTTATCATTTATCTAGGTCGTGATATATCTAATAGCAGTTTGTCCCATTCAACTAGACTTGCCTATGTATTGTTGAATACTTTTGTTAGCTTTTCCAAGCCACTTATTTAGTTTTTTGAAGTTTCAGGAAAATACCCCAGTATTTATATCCATATGAGTAAAGCTACGTACACACTTCCAATGGAAAACGAACGACGAACGTTCCTGCACGATATACGAACGATCGTATAGCACCGATCCTGCACATAGAGGTAACGACACGATCGTTCGTAGATATTGTACACACAATAGATACGATCTAACAAAAAATATAAAAGGACATAATATCAATATATTTTTTTCTCCCCTAGGCCAACTACCTTGTGCTGTCACTTCCTTCCCAAGTGCCTTGAAAGAATGCTCTTAAAACTATGTTCAGATTGGCAGCAAGGTTGTGGTGCGGTTAGGACTTCCTCATACCATGTAACCAATGTCTCAAGAATCAAGCTGCATGTGGCTTTGCCAGTGGCAGCCTAGACAAGAATGAATGATGGCAGCATTGGTGAAGCCAACAAATCTTTAGGAACCAGGGTTGTAGAGAGGTAACGAGAGAGAAAGAGACAAAAACTCTGATAAATTAAAGCTCTCCAAGGCTGGAGAGGATACACTTTTATAAGTGAACATGGGTGACCCAGCAAACCTGGAATGGATCCGGTCCAGAATTGAAAACATTTGCTAACAAATAGCAAAAGACTTATAAAAAATCCATTCTGGGTTTTCTGAGTCACCCAGCTTAACTGATGAAAGTGTATCCTCTCCATCTTCTCTAGCCTTGGAGAGCTTTAATAAATCAGGCCCAAGGAATAATAACGAGAGAGAGAG
Source organism: Pyxicephalus adspersus (assembly GCF_032062135.1). NCBI lineage: Eukaryota > Metazoa > Chordata > Amphibia > Anura > Pyxicephalidae > Pyxicephalus > Pyxicephalus adspersus. The sequence goes on from NC_092861.1 coordinate 131,795,631, forward strand.
AGATACGTAGAGAAAGAGAGAAGGAGAAGTAAAGAGAGAGCCAAAACGAGAGAGTTAAAGAGAGGTAGAGTGAGAAAGGTAGAGAGAGATGTAGAGAAAGAGCTAAAGAGAGAAAGAGAGAGAGAGTGAGAAAGAGAGAGAGGTAAGGAGAGGTAGAGGGAATAAGGTAGAGAGAGGGAGAGGGGGAATAGGATAGGTAAAGGGAGACAAAAAAGAAAATTAGAGAAAGGTGTAAAGAGAGAGGTAAAGAGAAAATGAGATAGACAGAGAGAAAGAGATAAAGTTAAAAGAGCAGAGAGTAAGGAAGAGAGATTACAAAAAAAATTACCTCACTTACCAGTACAGGAAATCCTATCTCCAGGCAGTCAGAAGAGGAAGGATTCCTTCCCTGCTCAGCCTTTGACTGACATCTCTGAAGTGCCTAAATGTGCCCTCCGGTTTTAGACTGGCCCTCATCACTACTATTTACTGATGTATTTTTAGGATACTAACCAACCCTATTCTACTTCTACAAACATCTAAAAACTTTTACTATGGGCATGTTGCTCAGTGGACCTGATATATGAAAGTTCTCCAAGACTGAAGAGGATAGAATACCACTGAAGAATCTGGGTGATCCAGCAATCCTATAATGGATCAGATACACGATTGAAATTATTTGCCAATCAGTAGCAAATAATTTTTAAGAAATTCGTTCCAGGTTTGCTGGATTACTGAGGTTTACTCATGATAGTCTTCTCTTGTCTTAAAAAACTTTCATTAATCAGGCCCTATCTCTAAAAAATGTCTTGATTGAAAATGTCAGTGAAGGTTATCATTTATCTAGGTCGTGATATATCTAATAGCAGTTTGTCCCATTCAACTAGACTTGCCTATGTATTGTTGAATACTTTTGTTAGCTTTTCCAAGCCACTTATTTAGTTTTTTGAAGTTTCAGGAAAATACCCCAGTATTTATATCCATATGAGTAAGTCAATTTATTCCAATCACCATGGAATGTGTCTGAACTGTAATAAGTAAATTGAACAGTTATTCCTGTTTGTTAGAAGTGTATTGTATGGATGGGACACCACTTGTATATACGGCATCCCATCCCTGTACTACACACAGATACGATACTTTCCCGATATACAATACTCATCTATTTCTATTTCTTCTTCAGCAAAATACCTATTTTCATTATTATCACCTTTGAACCTCAAAAACAAAAAACTAAACTGAATTGTTCTTGTTAAACATAAGAGGCAATCATTAAAAGATATGATGTTAGTTTTTTCAGCTTTCATAGTTTCTAGATGTTAAAATCAATCCAAGGACTGGATTTTAGAAAATGAGATCTCTCTAACTTTTGAACAAATAATAATTTAATTTAATAATCATTAAAATACATTCTGGTCGTTCTGTCTGTCTGACCTGGCTTAAATAAAAATGCCAAGGAACAAAAATGTTTAGATTGTATAATTATCCTGTTAATGTCACCATATTTCTATATGTTATCATTTTAGGAATATTGATATTCCTATTTTTTAAAACAATTATAACAAGAATGGGAGATAAGTTCTCATAAAACTTTGTGCTATGAATGGCAACACGTGAGATCTTTAAGTTAAACAAGAAATCAAAATAAAAAGTAAAAAAACAAGACTTTAAAAAATGTTTGCATTGGAGGTTTATATAAAACCATACATGCTTCTTTTTTTTTTGCAAAAATGCAAAACTAATTGTTTAGGCTTCATACACTTCTTGAATATTTTTCATGCAAAGGCTGGCCACAACTACAATGATCGTAAAAAAAATCATGTTTTTAACAGCTGAAATAAGTAAAAAATACAAGAAATCTTTTTTTTTTGTTTTCCTTTTTAATAGCTTTTTTTTATTTTTCTGTCTTGTTACTGTACTTGTTGGCACACTCCTGCCCTTGTTTTATCTTAATCATCTGAAAGTAAAAAAAATTAAAGAAAATTATTTTTGCTTGCACATGATTAGATTTATAACTTAGCAATAATGCATTCTAATTTGTAAGCTAAGTGAATTTTCTCTTTGCAAAGGGAATTTTCACTTAGCTTAGTAAATCAGAAAATTTGTTACTTCAATTCATTTTTTACATTTTCCTTGCACAGAACTTGTTATAGTTTGTAAAGTAAAACTCACTTTGAAGATAAAAATGTAAATGAGTTAATGGGCCAGATCTAATAAAGCTCTCCAAGACTGGAGAAGAAAGACTGTCATGGACTACCTGGATGATCCAACAAACCTGGGAGGGATTATAAACATTTGCCAAATAATAGCAGTTGATTTATAGGAAATATATTCTAGGTTTGTGGTATCACCCAAGTTCTCCCATGATAATCTATCTTCTCCAGTTTTCAAGGGCTAAAATAAATCAGACCCAATGTAATGATTTTATCAATCAGACATTTTTGGCATTTCTTATAAAATGGATGTTTACATGTTCTGTTTTGAAAAAATATAACTGTTGCAAATCTTTATTAAGTTATATAATTTTGTATAACAAAAAAAGGAGATTTACCTTATTAGATATTTACATTGATTAGATGAGCAGAATAAATTGTGCTTGATTAGATGAACAGATAAATTGTGTGGTTTTTTTTTTACAATTTTCATAAAGGTAAAAGATATTTCAATTGTTATGTCTTTAAGAGTAATGGTGTGATTTTTATTATATCAGGTAGGCTTGATTAGTCAACTGTTTATCTGTTAAGTCATAAACAATGGGGGGGACTATAATTATCAATGTTTCCAGGAAAGTGTGAATATTGAATAGTTTGACATCTATATCATTCCCCTCTTGACCTGAAAGACAATAAGAAGCAATGGCATCTCTTGCCTGTTGCAGACACTCCCTAAGCACATTTTTTTCCACTGAAAAAAAAACTAATGTTTGTGAACAGACTTACAATAAAAGGATTTTCTCTATGAAAATAACCTGAGCAAGATGACCCGATTATCCCTATTGAAATTTATTTAAGTTATAAAACTTTTCAGCCTATTTACAATTATTTAATGCAATTGAACATTTATACAGTATAAAGTTGTAGAACTGAGAATTAAGCTAAAATCTAAAAACTAGGGCACTGTGAATTTAGCTGTCTTCATAGCTGAAGTCCTCCATAGTCTGTTTTAATCTTTTACACTCTTTTTGACAATTGGTTCCTAAAATTATATTGCAGTAAAGGACTTTTATCTTTTTTTTTTTACTTTTTTTTTTTTGATAGACATTGGTTGGACCTCAGAAGACACAAAACCTTCTTGGAATTTAAAAAATCATCCATGAATACCACCTAACTAAATATCTGTGTTAAATTCATTCACATCCCAACTGAACATTCATTGACCCAGTGCATCCAGGGGCCATAATGTCCAACGCTTGCATGGATTTTTTTCAGGGTCCGGGCACCAGTTCACTGCCATCTCTTCCCTCTCAACACCCGTTAGTCATCAATACATAAAAGCATACCCCAAGATACATCTGGGTCCTGTGCTTGAAGTAATGTTGCAATGTCCCTTCTGATGACAAGGCCTCTGGGAAATATGTATCAGAGATAAAAGCCAGTGACTTTTGAGAGACATTTGCAAGCTTTCCTTCTCTGAGCTTTTTGCCAAAGGACTAAACCCCACTCCGTTTGAACCAAAAGGTCATCTTATCAGCTTTTTCTTAACCTAAAGGTGACAGCCACCCCATGGATATTGTTAGCTTGAAGCCACAGAGTTCTTTGGAAAATCCAAGAGCCTTTCTCTCTTTCCTAATAATCAGACAAGGAAACTAGCAACGTTTCCAAGAACCTGAGAAAAACATAGAATATTTATTAGTTGAAGCACCTTCCAACAGAAAACAGGCATGAACTCATTCCACTGCTTGGTAGCAGTTTGTAGAGAATCACTGGACCTTTAATGGCAATTCTTGACACACTACAAAATAGATCCAGCATGTTCTAGCACAGCTGACATTTTGGCAAGTCTTTATGAGGCATTACCTGAGCACCAACTTTCTCCTTGACCCCCTCCAGTCTGGATTTAGAGCTGCCCACTCCACTAAAACAGCCCTTACTAAAGTGGCCAATGACCTCATCAGAGCTAAGTCTCAAGGCAACGTTTCCCTGCTCCTTCTCCTTGATCTTTCCTCTGCTTTTGACACTGTTGATCACCCCCTTCCAATACAAATCATGCGCTCCAT
>NC_092861.1:131801012-131853875 GCF_032062135.1 Pyxicephalus adspersus
TAATAATAATAATAATAATATTAATAATAATAATGGTTTTAATATTTAGTAAATTTGTGTTATTTGGCACCTGTCTTTAGTTTGTGATATGTAAGCCTCATCAACATGCTGCTGTTTCAGGGATATGGAAAATTGAACTTTCCTCTTTCCATAATTTTCCTGGTGTGCCCAATAACAGGATACATATAACCATCCTAACTGGGGTGATAATTAAAAAATTACTGTGACCATATCCGTTCATATTTATTCCTATGTGGGCAGAATCTAAACCCATTGGTATGCTGCCATTGGATTCCTCAGGAAAGGAAAATTACATAAATCAGGCACAAACTTTAAAGGATTTTACATACTACACTCACCTGCCCCAATCTTCCAACTCTCACAGTTTTATAGAGTTTTCATTTCATTAATTATCATGAACAATATGTAACTGCATTTAACAAAACAACAATTAAAAAATGCTTTGTAATTACATTTACTGCATTTTAATAAAAACGTAAATAGTCAATCCAAATAACTGAAAGCGTTTTAGATAAAAGGATCAATGAAAGCACAAGTAAGTGCATATGTCTTAAGATTTAAGCTTCAAAGCTCTTACAAAACGCACTAAGAGATGCATGAAACAAGAGGAGTGGTTTTCCCAAGCTATTTCTTTAGTCTCACCCTCAGTTAGAACGCCATGTGATCGTCTACATAGACATCACAGAAACATACTGCAGCATTAGCGCAAGTAACAAGATTCTGAGCGTCATTCAAAATTCCATTAAAAAAATAATCTTCTTGAGAAGGCTCCAAATCATTCATTTAAACTTGTCTGCTACTTTCCACAGAAAATGTTTCTGAATTATTCATGGACACATATATCTATCATCTATTTACATATCAATATGTTTTTTCTGGCATAAGAACAAAAAACATAATATAGAGTACTTATCATTTATATTTATATTATTGAATTACATTTTTAAGGATGACATGTTATACATCCAGCATTTTACAGAGGACATTCAAACTTTTAAAACACCTCCAGGTTCAATATTTTTGTAAGAATTAATTGGTAGCTAAAAGTTACCTCCTACTGACCTTTAAAACACTGTTCCCATTGTTGTAGTTTTCTCTAAATCCATACAAATAGTGCCAATGGACAGTATAGTTGGGCTGTAATTCTGGTAGCTCTCATCTACTGAAGCACTTAGCTGTATGCCCCCTTATTTTATGGCCAATCACTGGGGATTCACAGAATACAAGAGACAAGGTTCATCAGTGAATGTAGAGCCGATGCTCCCGTCAATTTGACAATTCAGCTCTGCAGAATGCAGAAATGGCTGGGGGATGCAAAGAGCAAAACTTCTGCCCCCACCCATCCTCTTGGTGCAAATGATGCTTTTTTACCTCTGTTCTGCCCTTTTGACATTTAGTTGTTTTCCATTTAGCATCTAAAAGTTGAAGTCATATATCCTACGACATGTTTGGACCTACGTTTAGTAAAGAAAGTTTCAAAACGTGGATGGAAAGCAGAGCACCCAGAAGACATCCACCCAATGTATGATGGGATTTTATTTGTCTGATTGTGGATCAAGATTGAGTGATACAATGGCCCTGATTTATTAAAGTTCTCCAAGGCTGGAGAGAATACACTTTCATCAGTGAAGCTGGGTGATCCAGCAAATCTGGAATGGATCTGGTCCAGGATTGAAAACATTTGCTAACAAATAGCTTGACTTTTAGGAAATCCATTACAGGTTTGCTGGATTTCCCAGCTTCACTGGTGAAAATGTATTCTCTCCAGCCTTGGGGAACTTTAATAAATCAGGGCCAATGCCTTACCACAAATCTGTGTAATGTGTTACATATGGTGTATAAAGCTGAACTCTATCCAGACTCAAATGTCCCTTGTAGTCCTTGTAACGGCAGGCTGGCATGTGAAAAAAAGAAGAAGCACAAGGAGACAATGATTTCATGTGCTGACAAAGGAAAATGCTGATAGTAAATGAAAGCAGGATCTCCAAGAAATACGTTTTTCGCTGTGCTGCTTATCATTTCACTCCTTTGTAACTATGGTTGGTTCCAGGATGACATTGGTTCAGTGATTCTGCAAAAAATGTACAAGAGAAAAAAATCTCTAGACTAGTGTTTCTTGAACTTTTTAACATGGGGGAACTCCAAATCTTCATTGAATCCCTCCTATAATTACTATACCCACAACATACAGTGCATTAGTGTGGTGAACAGTTGGAAGAATGCCAGGCAATTGGGAAGAATATCACCCTTACAGATAGCCAAAAAGGTTATTGGAAGGTCACCTAAAATGACCTGAGAGTCACAAACTGCTCATTGCTCAAGGGACCCCTAGCAACCTCTGGAGGATCCCTGATTGAGAAACACTGGTCTAGACTATTTATTTTTACCTGTTATCAACAATCTATCCATTAGCTCAACAGCAAATAATAGAATCAAATAACAGTTTGCAGTTTTGAAAAATGTGCATGAATAGAAATAAAAGAAAAAAAAAGTTATTGTCAGTTGTTACCCTACTTTATCTTACCTGCAAACAATAATATTCCCCCAATTAATTATTTTGTTTGTATTGTTTATTATTCTTGAAAATTAACTTTCCTGATATTCTGTTGACTAGCAACATAACTGTTTAAATATATTTTTTAGCAAGTCAGGTAGAAAGAAAGCATGCGTTAGCTTTTTTTATTCTGTGCCATAAATTTTTAAGTCTTCCTAGTGCATAAAAGCAGGAGCTGCAGTGTTGATGTGGTTTCCATGTCGGCAACACAAACATGTGACGTGAAATGGTTCGTTATAAATGTCTAATTTTACCAAAAGTGTAATAGAGTAAATGTCAATCATGTAGTTACAATAAAACATAAAACATTGCATGATAAATATTAATGAGAGGAAAGGAATTCCCTGATGACTCATATGTGCGCATATAATTAATACGGTTATAATTAGCAGGTATTTCAATATGCTGAAGACAATTTGTGAAATGTATGTGACGTGGGTATTACATTACAATTCCGTATGTCATTACACACTTGGTTTTGACAAAAGTAAAGTGAAAGTTTGTAAGTATAGGAAAACAATGTCTTTTATAATAGAACTTAAAGCAGTCCAGGCTCATGGCTGTATATCTGTAGAAAAGATTGGACTGGGAACCTGGGGCCCACCAGTGAAAGTGAGAAGTGCATAGCTTTCTTCAATTTTTATAATGCATCAGGGGCAAGAGGACCACCAGAAGGCACAAAAAAGAATAACTCTTGGGGTATAACTGGAACCCACCAGAGGTTTTTCTGCTTCTCCTGTGGGCCAGTTTAAAAACCCTCTACCTGTGACTGCAAGTCTCACAACAATTGGAGTAAGATTTGGGGATGTCACTACTGTATTTGCAGGAGAAAACAAGACTCTTCCTGCTTCTCTTGCTACTACTTGATTACTTCTTTATCCATCAAATTGCTAGTGATCAGGGAGGCAACTCTGACATTAGGATTGCCAAGATGTACAGGCAGAGTGCAAAATAAATATGATCAGTCAGTAATGGCAAAACAAATGAGCCCCATAGAGACCCCAGACAATACTGCCGACTAGTAATTTTATGGAAAATGTCCATAACTCAGTTTTAGGAACATTTTTATTTAAAATACTCACCTAAGAATTATACATGGCCTGGCCAAAAGTAGTCACACACTCTGTTTTGTTGGACTACATTTAGCTTTGGTTACGGAACCATTAGACATTTAATTTCAATAAGCGTATGCAATGTCACAACATGTATATCCATCTGAGTTTCATTAATTTTATGACAAGATCTTGTACTGATGATGGGAGAGTCAGACCACTGCATTAAGTCTTCTCCATTACATCTCAAAGATTCTCAATGGGGTTGAGTTCTGGACTTTGTAGTGGCCAATCCATTTGTGAAAATGATGTCTCATGCTCCCTGAATCTTTTTTTTACAATTTGAGCCTGATGCATTCTGGCATTATCATCTTGGAATATGATTCTGCCATCAGGGAAGAGAACGACTTTGTCATTAGAAGTATTCAGGTAGTCAGCTGACCTCACTTGTTGGGCACATACTGTAGATGAACCTAGATTGACCATCTTAAGCAACCCTAGATCAGAAAACTGCCCCCCACAGACTTGTAGACTTTTTTTTTTAGAGCCAGGCACTGTATGATAGTCTTATTTTCTGCAGCAGGGGTTAGCGTTCCTATGCAAACAGACTATTAAAGAAGTCAACACAGCGTGTTGAGACCTATAGCCGTCTGACATGCATCCTGCCCATAGCTCCAATTAACAACACTGTTATTGGAGAGTCAGTACTGTTTTTGGAGCACAGAGAAGAAGGGATGTTGGACCACAAGAACTCCAGAACATTGTGCTCATAGTTGAGCAGCAGTTCTTCCCACATTTTGCCATTTGTGCAGCCTGGCTGCAAAACACCAATTGATGGCTTTAGTATAGGCAAACTGGAAATGGAAAAAATGTGGTGTATTACTGCTTCCATCGCATTGTGAATATCAAGACTCTCTTCACATCCCTGCATGCTGTAACTTGCCTTAATTAGATGTGTTACTAATACAAGCGGTTTCATATTTACATTTTCGCGTGTTAAAGAACAGTTATAATGCCTGTTGATGGGCATATTTTTGAACCGTACTACAGTTTTCTTCATCTACATTGTGCAGATTAAGGGAGAACTTCCAGCAAATGGAAATTCCTATGGCACAGATAAGCTAAAAACACCCATATCGGTGATGGGTAGGAAAACATACAATACCACATAAAAGAAAAAAAAGTCACATTCTTTTGCTATTGAATATGAATTGGAATTGTATGATATTTACTGGATAGACGTTTCCATAAACTTTCTGTTGTGCACCAAATCAAAGTAATCAAAAGGAGATGTTTTTATAGTAATAACATNCACATTTTGCCATTTGTGCAGCCTGGCTGCAAAACACCAATTGATGGCTTTAGTATAGGCAAACTGGAAATGGAAAAAATGTGGTGTATTACTGCTTCCATCGCATTGTGAATATCAAGACTCTCTTCACATCCCTGCATGCTGTAACTTGCCTTAATTAGATGTGTTACTAATACAAGCGGTTTCATATTTACATTTTCGCGTGTTAAAGAACAGTTATAATGCCTGTTGATGGGCATATTTTTGAACCGTACTACAGTTTTCTTCATCTACATTGTGCAGATTAAGGGAGAACTTCCAGCAAATGGAAATTCCTATGGCACAGATAAGCTAAAAACACCCATATCGGTGATGGGTAGGAAAACATACAATACCACATAAAAGAAAAAAAAGTCACATTCTTTTGCTATTGAATATGAATTGGAATTGTATGATATTTACTGGATAGACGTTTCCATAAACTTTCTGTTGTGCACCAAATCAAAGTAATCAAAAGGAGATGTTTTTATAGTAATAACATCACCATTGCGTAATTGTGAATATTTAATAAAAATGTTAAAAGTTTGGCCAATAAAGACAAATGCCAAAGAGTCATAATTTGACAAGATGAGCCAAGGATGAGTAATAATGTAATGTTCATCATTCTCTAAGACATTGATGTCACTCAAAATAAAATAACTGAAAACAAACAATATATTTCAAGTACATATTATAATGTGACAGATAAACTTTGTTTTAGAATATATGAAGCAACAGTAAAGTGAAAATAAATGATCACTTTGAGATTTTTCTAATACATGTACAAATTATTTTAATCGAGACAGGGTCAGACCACCTAATCCACAAGGAAAACTAACTACATATTAACAATTGAAAATCAGTGAGGTAATTGTAGTTGGGTCACAGGTTACAGCAATAAATAAGTCTTTGTCCAAAGTCCATGTCCAATAAAATATTGGTTGACCCTAACTGATATTTAATTTTTAGTAATAGCTGTAGTGTGAAAGTGTATTTCAAACCCAAGAACAACAGTTTTATATTATGGCTTATAATTTTTTAGATGTACTGGCTGCATTTGTTTAGATTTTATTTTCATCTGGTGATCCTGAAGCAAAACAGTTTCTACCTTCCGATGACAGCTCTTACTAAAGTCATTAAAATGGAAAAAAATCAGCTTTTGTATGCAAATAGCACTGACTTGAAATCGAGCCAATCAAACCATGTCACTGCCTATTTTAAAGTCAGTTCAATTAGCATGCCATTTGCCTAAAGGATTGACTTTTTGCATCACATTGCATTTACTGTACTGTAGGAATGGAGGAGCAGCATTGGTATCCTAGTGCAAGAATTCAGAACACATTTTCTTCTCCATGAAGTGTCAGGATTTACAATTCTCCCAACTTTGTAGGCTTTGTTACCTAAAGCAAGACCCCACTGTTAGGATAATTTGTTTTGTTAGTGAATAACTGGCTTAAGATAAAGGGACAATTGTAGGCTGTATTTTTACTGATAATATAAATGTCTTACTATTCTAGAAAAGGCTACCTCTTTGCCCCTTTTACCTATAGGCATATATCTATTGTGTCCCATGGTAACATTAGCCAACTTAAAAAGGATTTAAAGGGATAAAGGAAGCACATCATATCCATCCAGTGCTTCCATGTTTTTTTCAGTTATAATACATTGGGTCAGGGTCAAATGTTTCTTTTTTTAGAGCCAATTAAAAATCCCAGCCTATACAACCCTGCATTTGGCACTTTTATAGCACAATGAGCTAGACGTGAGGCAATGGAAGAAGTGGCAAAAGTTATATTTAACTGTATCACCTTCGTAGCTGTCATTGATTTATATTCAGAACCTCTAATAGTTCCTTGTTACTGTAGACATTGACCTAAATAGTTTATGTTCCTTTCCTTTCCATAAGTACTTTGATCTTCACTGTTGTTTTGCTAATGGCTATCTAAGGCTTTACACACATGTTAGATTTATGTCACTGGAAATAACTGGATTGTTTCCAGTGACAGTAGAATACCTAACACTATTCAGTTCTATGGAGAGGAGAAGACAAGCTAGGGGAATCCCAATATGACCTCCTTCCTCCATGACATGTGATCTTCCTATTTACTATTTTATTGTTCTGTCTAGACAATAAACAATGTTGTGGGACGTTGTACTTTTGCCGTTTGACGATCACCATCATTTGTTTTTGGCAAGAATTATCTGGTGTGTATGTACAGTAATGCCTCCGATATCCGGCACCCACAGGGAATAGCCAATTCCCGATAAGTGTAGTTTCCGGTTAACTGAGGTTACTCTGAAACTAAGGTTTCTCAGCCATTCAGCACTAGACTTAAATGGGAAGACTTGTCCCCATTTACCTCTAGTGCTAAATGGCTGAATGGCTGAGAAATGGGATGCCCTGATAGAGCCGTCATCAGGGTTTCCCTTTTCTCAGCCAATCATGGAGCAATCAGCTGAGCTCTACTCTGCTCTCCAGAGCTTTGCTCTCTGATTGTTCCCACAGCCCTAGCAGAGCTTTAGTATGTGTTCTTGGATGCAGAAGCAATAAATAAAGCAGGGCTGTGGGGTGCCGGTTTTCCTGAGTTTTATTATTATTTTTATTAAACGGTATTTATATAGCGCCAACTTATTACATAGCACTGAGCAATAAATAGGGGTTGCAAATGACAAACAGATACAAACAATGGCACATAAAGAGAAGAGAACCCTGCCCAGAATCCAATCTAAAAGTCTAGGACTTTCCCTTCATAGTCTTTCTCCTAGTTCAATTCTGTACATGTAATTAACAGGGATGTCAGCTCGGTTCATTTTGTTTCATTTATATACTCTCCCAGTTCAACAAAGTTTACCAAGACAGTGTCACAATCAAGCTATTTTTACTTTGATAATAATATGCATAAAATGCAACCATAACAATAGAATACATCATTTGACATTTATGAGGATCGTTCAGCCTGCTAACATCTAGTATATGACCCATATCCACGATTACACACCTGTGCGTCACACAGTTACTATACCTATAACCCAAATTATATTTTATTCATGTTTCTAGGATTCTCCTGTTGGTTGAATGCACTCTCATGATTTCTGACAGCGGCTGTAAAAACAATATGAACAAAACCATACTTCTCATGCATTATCAGAACAGGTTTGGTGGTCTGTATGCAATGCTGCCTGTCCAGGAATGCCTATTTACTAATACAGTATATAAGAGTGTTGTGAGCTGAAAATTCAACTGTCCTTGTTGCAGGTGGCGATTCTGCTATTTTTATTTCATACAGACAGGCTAAACTTACAGTCATTGGACTCACAGAGCAGTCAGGTTAGCCATGGGTTGTACCTCCTTTGCTACAGAGCACAGACACAATACACAGAAGCTGAGATTTGTGGTGTGGGGGTGGGGGGTGGGGTGAGGTATGGGGCAAGTTTTAGGTTTGCCTAGAGTTTAGTAGTATTAAATAGGAGAGACAAATTATAATGTAAAGCAGGAGTGCCCAACCCGTTGATCGCGATCTACTGGTTGATTGCAAAGGCAACACGAGTGGATCGAGGAGCCCTGCCTTACCACTCCCTGCTGTTTACTAGCAGCCCTGCTGTACGTCTTTAGGGATGCTAGGAATGACAACACCAGGAACTTTGCGTCCTTCACTCCAGGACACTTTTCTACTGAGAAGGCTTATGTAACAGTGTAGAGGAAGGCAGAGAGGGTCGGAGGGCAATCTGAGGTGAGCAGTGCTGGGCAGCCAAGTCAGTTCAGACTCGGTGTCAGGGTTTAATTACCGAGATACCTTTGTACAGGTTAGCAGTTCTTTTTCTTGTGCAGCATGTCATTCTCCTATGACAGGTGAACGGGAGCATTAGTCATAGTCTTGTAGTGCAATGTCTGTGCAATCTTCTGCCATTCAATGTCTCATTAGCTTCAGTCACTTCTGTGTCATAGTCGGTATATATATAAATAAATATATGTTTAGCATTTTTATTGTTGGTAGATCATTTTGACTTGGTCATTTTAAAAGTAAAAATTATGAGAACCCTGTATGACATTAGGGATGAGTAGGGTGACTGAGCTGCAAAAGCAGTAGAGGGGTCACCCCTGCCTTCCCTGCACTGACATGTCCTCTGCCTCTGACTGGTCATTGGTCACAGAGACTGGCAGAGACTTGACACTTCTTTTCCTGGCCCCTGAGAATATAATATTTGCAGCCCCAGCAATGGTGTCATGGGAACCATAAAAAAATAGGTTTTTACATTCGGTTTAAGGTTACCAGATTCATTGCAGTTTAGAATTTATTCTGTAGTTTTTCAAATAGTTATTTAGGTAAAAAAGAAATCAGCCTGGACTCCTGTTTGAATTTGAATAAAACATGTGTATCTCAAGTAAAAACAGCGCTCGTAGAAAAACGTGTTGATACCTCCTTGTTTTTAATTTTCCATTTTATCATGCAGTATGTTGGAGGAGTGGAGGGATATTCAGCTTTATTTGCTAAGGTGGTACAAAGATACTCATGTCAGTGAGTGAGGTCTGAAAGATGATTTTGGAATAGTTACTTTGGATTATCGCCCTTTACACATTTGCCTTTTTAATCCATCCAGTGGGAGATGTACTACATGGTTCTAGTTTCTGCTGCATTCGGCTGTTGAGGCTGTAGAAATTTCCAGTTTCCTTGGCAATTCACTAAACAGTTTTGATTCTCACTTTCAAAGCTTTTAATAAGACTGCACCTGCTTGTCTTTCTTATCTTAGGTCTATGTATCTTCCTTCCTGTGCTCTTCAATATTCCAGCACTTATGCCTTTCATGCTCACTTATCACCACCGCCCATTCCCATTACACCATCTCTTCTGTACATCTCTGGAATGCTTTTCCTCTTTTCCCTTAACTTAATCTTCAAAGTTTAAAGAGGTTCCTGAAAACAGACCTAATTGATGGTGCTTGTCACATTCCCTGGCTCTTCTCTGGCTATCTCACCTGCTTTCCACATACATCTCCACATTTAGCTGTGCTATTTCTTCTCTTATTTTGCCAATATTAAACATATCAAAATATCACTCATATATCTTAAAGCCCAATGCCAGCTAAAATGTTATTTGTTTAGTTCTGAAGGAGATTTCTCCGAACATCATGTCAGTTTGATGTTAAGATGTAGTTAAGATTCAACTTTGCACAAGGGTTCATAAAACATGTCTTTAATTATTTAGTTTCTCTGTGGAGTCCCTAGTTTGGTTGGTGGTAAGATGACTTGCAGCGAGATGGTGTTACCAGAGTTGTTATTGGAACATTTACTAGCACTTTGTTTGCTTTTTTAACCTTCTCCAGGAGAAGGGAAGGATATATACAGGTGGGCTCCTAACTTTTACTGATTCCCCCTCTGTTGGGGAATCAGTAAGTACACACATCTCAATCTCTTTTGCAGAGCCAATGAGCCTGTTTTATTAACATTGACTGGAGAAAATAGACTGATGATGAAAGAATGAGAGAACCTGAATTTTTTACCAAACCTGAAATAGATTTCCAAAAAATCATTTGCTAATAAATTGGCAATAGAAATAATCAATTCTGGATCGGATCCAATACTGGTTTGCTGGATCGCTCAGGTTCTCCCATGATAGTCTACTTTCTCCAGTCTTGGCAAACTTTAAAAAATCTATGAGCATAGAATGAAAGAACTGGTACCTCCTGGTTCTTGTTTGTATGTATTTGTGTGTGTATATATATGTATATTGTGACACCAAGGCAGGATTGGTGGTGAAATGGAGATATATTTGCCCAGGATTCCTCTTTTATGTGAGGTATATTTGCCCAAGATTCCTCTCCTGTGTGAAGTAGCAGGTGGAAGACTCTCACCTGTGAGATAATGTATGAAGAAGAACCGAGGGTGGGGATATAACATAGAGCAAGGAGCTCATTCAGTAGGTTGGCTTGGAGAGACACAGACAGGGGTCTGTGGGAGTTGAGCTCTGTTTGGAGACACAGACAGGTGGACTGTGTGAGTGAGCTCTGCTGGAGACACAGACAGTCGGTCTGTGAGGGAGCTCAAAAGTGAGTAGAAGGTTGCTGCAAGGTTGGTTTTGAGCTGACAGGGAGAAGCCCTCCAGCTGATAGACAGGGGCGTCTGATGTATAGTAAGTGCCGGACAGGCAAGGTTTTCTTTTGCTGGTTTTTTATTTTATCTGCAATTTTCAATAAACCTGGCTGCAAGCCAGCTTAAGGCTGATACCTTGGTGTATGATCTGAGTTGGATGAACCAGACAAGTGTCCTTTGACCCCAGCAAAGGCGATCCTGAGCGTAACCCCTCACAATATATATATACAGGTAGTCTCCGAGTTAAGAACATACGGCCGACCCCTAGATACGAACGGGGGGCTTCCCTGTTTCTGTGCAGGAGGAAGCCTTTGGGGGGGGGGGGGGGGGGGGATTTAGATGATTTGCAGAAGAAATCTTTTGCTATTCTGAAGCCTTTTGTAAATTCTTAATGACCAAGACAAACTCTGCAGTTGTTTCTTTTTGCATATCAAAGCCCAGCTTGCTCTAGAAGGTATTTATTGTCTTGGCTCCATAAAGTTTTTTTTTTGCTTTGTTTGTGATTACCAGTGAGGATTTTATACAGTTACTGACACCATGCTGCCTAATAATATGTTGAGACAAACATCTGTCCTAATTGCATTTATTATATTAATGTACCTGTTCTGACTTACATACTAATTCAACTTAAGAACAAACCTACAGTCCCTATCTTGTATGTAACCTAGGTACTACCTGTATATATACATTTTTAGCATTATTACAATTGATACCAAGATAAGGTGCTGACCTAATTGACCAGAATATGAAAACTTTTGGTTTACCAATATCTAAGTGTCTAATATATAAAAACACTTTAAAGAATAAAACCTTGGATGTAATCTTTCCATATAATACATGTTTTAGAGCCAAAGAACAAAGATTGCAGGCTGCGCTGATCAATGAATGCAGCGCCGGCTGCATTCATTGATCAGCTAAAAGTGCGATCCCCGGTACTGGAGGTTAAATGGGTTACAAGTTTCCCCATTCAAAACCTCTAGTGCTCTCTGATTGGCTGAGGAAAGCTTTCCTCAGCCAATCAGGGCTCACTAGAGGTTTTGAATGGGGATACTTGTCCCCATTTAACCTCTAGTGCCAGGGATCGCAAACAGGATTCCTGGAGCTGCAAGAATGATTGTAGCTCTGAGAATCCACTGCAATCCCAGGGCACTTAAGGTTAATTAACCTCTAGTGCCCGGGGATCTTCTCAATGAATGCGGTCGTGACTGCATTCATTATGAACAGTGTGCAATGTGTTAATAACCTCTATGGCCCGAGAGATGGCAAACAGGAGGATTCCCGGGGAATCCTGTGAATCCTCCTCTTATAATTTTTTCAATCTTCGATGGTTTTGCTAAATCAGTTCGACAAAACCATCGGAAATTCGAGGAAATTTTTCTCTCATCCTAGGGACATTGACAGGTTTTAAAACTGAACAGAAACCCCCAAACGAATATGCAGAAAGGATAAAAAGCAGGGCCAGTTTATCAAGGAGCCCCCACTCCAAATAAAAAAACAAGTGTTCTTTGTTTAAAATGTGTCTTCTGGAAAAGCTGTGAAAATGTACCTGCGCAATGTGATGCGAAAACACCTTCATGAATCTCTGTAAGAACAAATTTGAGACCCTCCCCATGCCCAGGATAATGGAGGAGGTGGTGGCAATAGACACACATTTCTGGAGGTTGTCAAATCTCACAACCCACTGCAAAAAAAAAGACAATAGTAGGTAAAAACTTGCAATATGCAGCATGCAAAAACTCCCCAATACCCATATTCTTCTTTCCCATTCATCTGGAGTACTTTTAATTTGTATTTTCTTATTTATAAAGAAATATGTTATGTTGCAAAGTGCGCACAGCACATTTTACTTTCATCTTCTAACTCAGGGGAAAGAAAAGTTTTAGCCAGGCTTGGTATATTTTTGAGTGAGTATCCATGGCACCCGGGGGAGGCAGGAATGTAAATGATACCCCTGTCACTAGCTATTTTGTTCAAGCCAAGACTGGAACATCCTCTGTCAGCACTGTCACTATTTATCACTCACCATTACTTTTACTGACACTTTACAGACTAAAACCTCTAGCGATCAGACATGACATAAATGGTAGTAGCCTTGGCACTGCCTGCACAATTTAATGTCCCTACTCTTAATTACACATTGGCATGACAACCAGGGAGTTTTACTTATTAAAAAGCTGTGGCACATCATTTTTTACGGGCCCATCTTAAAGATCTCACTGTCATTTTGGTTCACCTAGTAAATACGTGGATTAGCAGCGGAAAATTTGTCACTGTTGCAGAAAGTAAAAGACCTGCTATAAATTCCACCACCATTAGGTATCATTAACCTGTTTACCACTCAAGATTTTCCTTTTTACTCTCATGCACAGCTGGTCAATTATCATAGAATAAAGAGCCACTCCACCCAAGAGCCGACTCCAGTGGGCTGAATCATACAATTGCCATTGATCTCAGGCTT
The DNA here is from genome assembly GCF_032062135.1 of Pyxicephalus adspersus. Taxonomy (NCBI): domain Eukaryota; kingdom Metazoa; phylum Chordata; class Amphibia; order Anura; family Pyxicephalidae; genus Pyxicephalus; species Pyxicephalus adspersus. Next base: position 131,814,516 of record NC_092861.1, read on the forward strand.
GCCATACGTGTAATGATTTTCAAGCATTTTTCGTTACTTTTAGCCAGCTGCTAATAATGGGTGTTGGCAGTAGCTTCAGCTAAATCCCGTAACAACCGCCTCAATAGAGGAATGTTTGTAGGATACCCAAAGAATGGAGTAGCCACTGACCAGGGCCTAGCACTATTTGTAGTTCAGAAGGAATTTGATTGCCTATTTAATGTACAGAGCAGCGTAATATGTTGGCGCTATATACATCCTGTTTATTAATAATAATAATATTAATAGCAGCCAGCAGGGCAATTATAGCATACTGGTTGGCCCACAATAAAAAGCCCCTGGTTAGTTCCTTAATTTATCAATGTTGGTATAGAGAAAGTGTTTATGTAAATGAAATGTATTTATTTATTTATTTATTTAGAGAAATGTTTTATGTAACTAGAGATTCCAACATGAATATTGCAACACATATTATCACAAAACAAATGATTTTGTTTATCTCCCAATACTGGGCCTGATTTTTTAAAGCTCTCCAAGGCTAGAGAAGATACACATTCATCAGGGAGCCTGGGTGATGCAGAAAACCTGGATTTGACCTAACCAGGATTGAAAACATTTGCTAACAAATAAAAGAAATCCATTCCAGGTTTGCCGAATCACTCAGGTTCATTGGTGATAGTATATCCTCTCCAGCCTTTGAGAACTTTACTAAATCAGGCCTACTGTCTCCTTCAAGCTCAGTCATGGCTTGAATCTTGTCCCTGGATCTGATTGGCTGGACCCATAAGCTCTGGACAGCTGTCCCTTTAAACCATAGGTGAAAACAACTCTTTCACTGGGGGAAAAGGCAATAAACACCCACCTTTCTCAATACTTACAACATTGATTTATACTGTCAAAAAAAAGACAGCTTAAGGATCTTAAAAAACCTACACGTTTGGGAATATCCATTTCTTGATCCCCTGCTGTACTGGTGTTTCCATCTGCCACCCCTAAGTCACTATGGAACACAGAGAGAAGGAGAAATCAGTATTTGTTGTCTTCTTCATTACACATTACACATTTTTTGCATTGGGTTCAAGTTGTGAATCCATTTTCAGTCAGGATTCATGCATTTTTTAAAAGGCAATTCCGTGTGAAAGATTGGCTAATTTAGGTTAAGGCTGGGTAAATTGGGTAAATTGGGTAATTTAGGTTAAGGCTGGGTAAATTTTTAGGCTGGGTAAATTGTAGGTAAAAACATTTAGAATCCTTTTATTTATTCCCTACTCTCTTCCCTACGAAGCTAAAAAATAATAGTTATTACATACAATTTAATTGAAATCAATCATAGGATAAATGATTTGAGGCTGCCACTACTTTCTTAGAAAATGCTGTTGCCCACAGTCATGTTGATCCTTCAATACTTCAATATATAAGTATTGGAGGCAATGGATCCGCATGACAATGAGACAACCAACATTTTTCAAAAAGAGGTCGGCACACAGCCTACATCATTTTTTTGTAAGGGACAGTGCATTTGCTGATGAATGTAAATCTGCTATCATGATGATGCAATTAAACCATTTCTTTATTAGCTTTTCTTCTACAGAAGGAGGGGAGAGAACCTTGCCAAGAACAATTAAAAGACAATAATTCTAATCTTGTTGGATGAACACGTATTATTATTCACAACAAGCATATCTCTTGTCCTGGCCTCTTAAACACTATTTATTATTCCAGGATGTCAGAATCACTTTGTAATTAAGTATTTTAAGGATCTGCCGTGTCTCTTGCTTTCTGGCTGGAGATTTATATTTTTCCTGCAATTCCCATATCTGAAATATAAATCTCTCATGAGTCTTTTTTTATAAACAAACTAGGCAATTATATATTTTTTTCTTTCTGTTTCAAAGCCAGGATTTCTAATGTAATTTTTTATTAGACGATGATAGGTATATCAAAGCAGAATTCAGCCACAAGATTCTTGGATAGGCAGTTTACTATAGACATTAGTGGTTAGATATTTGGAAGGATGTTAAACCATTCCAACCAACTTGGTGTTCCATTTGTATTTTTTGTTTTTTGAGGTGGAGGGAAGGAATGTATCCCAATTTGGATACACTGTTATATATACTGATATTGGGCAACAGCCTCCTATCCAAAGCATGTGGCAACCCAAAGTGTAAATCAATGTCTCTCAAACAGGCGTTTGTGGAACCTTAAGCTGCATACACACATGCAATTAATGTCCTGGGAAAGGATCTTTCGCGATCCTTTCCAACGACAAAGGACTGCACGATGCATGAACAAGAGCTGTACATACAGCACCATTCTGCTCTATGGAGAAGGGGGGGGGAGAACGATGGAGCGGAACCCTGCTGCACACTCTCCCCCTTCCCTTGCATTAGGATCGTTCATTGTCCATTGTCCGTGGATCGGCCAGGACGGTCAATCGGACGATGGCCGGTGAATGCTGTACACACGCCAGATTCTCGTCCAATATCGTCCCTGAGCCAATTTTTGCTGGAAAACCATTGGACGTGTGTACGTACCTTTAGGCTTCATCCAGAGGCTGCTAGGGGTTCCTTGAGCAATGAACAGTTTGGGACTCTCAGGTCAATTTAATAGACACCATTGATCTTTTTACCTCTCTAAGGGTGACATTTTTCCCAATGGCCAGCACACTAATATACTGTGAGCTGTGGTTATTTCAAGGGTTACCCCATGTTATAAAGGTCGAAAAACACTGGCATACAAACACATATACATATAAATTGCAATTTTTTTCCACTCCGCCATATTTTTTGTGAAAAAAAACACATACAAACACTGAACTATGGTCAATATAAAACTCTAAAACAAAACTCCCGAAAAATATAAAGTAAAATGAATAACGCAACAAATTACATTTAAACGGACTCTGTTACAAGCAGCTGTTACTGTACAAATCCATAGTGATTTGTGTACTAATTGACATTATAATTATTTGTAGTCAGATTTTGTCTTTAGCTGTATACATTTTCATATTTTAAGTGCTTTGCAAAAACTTAAGTTATTACTTGTTTCACTTGGCAATGGTATAATGCATTAAACACACAAAAAAGGTAAAAAGGTCTTTGAAAATGATAGACTCATAAAAACCTTACACATTTGATAATGTGACCAGCACTTAATTGCGATTGGAGAAGCTAATAGGAAGCCAGATAGAAAAAGTATTTTATCCAAGTTTCAAAAATCAGTTTTAAGATATTCTGTTAGCATTTGAGTATAGAGAAGCTTTAAACATGTTGGTCCGAGTACGAATCAGCACATACCGTTGTATCCCTAACTTTGGGAAGTAAAATAAGTTTTCTAAAGCTCTTTAATTAAGTCCTGGTTAATTTGTTTGCACAGCCAAACCTAGCATGGCTTTTCTTCAAAACTAGAAGATTCACTTTCTTCAATGCAAACAAAGTTTTACAATCACGCATGCATAAAGCCCACCATGCACAAAAAGTCTTAAACACACAATTCTTTCAAGCAGCAGGGTTTAAAGCTTTCTTTAGGGTTGAGCATTTGCAAACAGCTTCTTCAAAAACACCTTCTAACCAATATTACCACCTTGACTTTTAAAGACCCACAGCCTATGATAAGGTTGACATAATTTCCATCCATATGTTTCATGTTTCTTCTTCACACATTCAGCCTACCTAATAATTAAAATGTAACTTTCATTTAATTCCTTCATTTGACATTCCAAATGTTCACACATCACTAATGTTTCTGTTTAAGATCAGCAGTACATATAAACATTATTTCTATTTTGCTTTTTTTTGACAAGGTCACATGAATGTGCCATGTAGACTCCTTACCAACTGTAAATTCTTAGCCTGGAGATATTCTGCGAGGTATATGTTTAATTTTTCCTTCCAGTCTACCTTCACCAACTATGGTTAATTGTTCATCTCTTTTCCTTTTCTGTCTGTTTTATATATATCTCTTTTCTTATATTCACATCTGCTGGTCCCAACTGGCTGTTATTAAAGTGGTTCTGCAATTAAATCTACTTTCAGCAAACATGAATGGCTTCATCAGGGAAAAGTGACACGTAAAAAGGTGCTAATATTCAGTGTGCAAAAATTATACAACAAAATCATTAACTAAAGTGCATCATACCTTCTTCATCAGTGATGTGAGGTGAGTGAAAAAATAGGGAGCTTCATGGTGTGATTACCAGATATTACTTTATGAAAGTTGCAGTTTTCATCACAATATAAAACCTATATATTATTTAGTGTTTGAATTTACATATATACTTCATGGTTGGCTTAGTGATCAAGACTCCTTCATTTGATGTGCAGAGTCCCAGATTTGAATTTCATCCAGAACAATCTGCATTTGAATTTGCATGTTCTTCCTGTGTTTTGTGTGTGTTTCCTCTGGGTGCTTCAGTTTTATCCCAAAAACATGTGGTAGTTTAATTTGCTTTCCCTCACAAATTGACCTTTGACTGTGTTAATGATAATGACTATGGCTAGGTACACACGTGCAATGGTACTCGTTCCATATTCGGCTAAGGGCCGATATCGGATGAGAATCGTTCTCCCCCTCCCTGCTCCATTAAGCAGAATGGTGCTTCCTTTCCAACAACAAATATTGCATTTGTGTACTTAGCCTATGGTAAGGGACATCAGATTGGGGGCCCCTTTAAGGGACAAGACTATGGACTGTGTATAGTGCTGCGTAATAAGTTGGCACTATATAAAATCCTAATTAATATTAATGCTTCAATACTTTCTGGAAATTGACCATTAGCCTTTTGTATAGGTGTTGCTGCTCATAATAAAGAGTGTGAACCTAAATTGACAATATATTAGTTTCCTGACCGACAGGAACTTTTCCTTAATCATTACAAATGGAGGTACCATACTCTGTCCACCTGTTCATTTTGCACTTGAAACAACTTGGTAAACTCCATCTATTCAGCCTAAACCGACTGGTAATCATGACTACTGCACGTGTGTCTAAGTGGAGTATTTAATATTATGCCAAAATAAATCTAGGTTATAACTTTTGACTGATTAACGTGATGCACGGCTGGCCAGTTTTGTTTTTTTTTTCTCAGGTTGGGTGTGTCGCAATGACGGCAAATTTAACCTTTAAAATAGGTTATTTATTCTTCAATTTTAGTATTTCTATAGCAATGAATAATTCAAAAAATCCCTCGAGAGTCTGCTAAAAGACGGTTACTACTTTATAAATCAAAACTAAAAAGTAAAATTTGATACACTATAGCATAAATGGGGGAATAAGAAATGGAAAAAGTATAATTATTTTCCAACTACTCATGTGAATATTTTCTTTGAAATAATAACACGAATGGCAAGCTTATGAAAAACACTTTTATTTAGGACATCTACCCTGAGGGGATTATAAAACTCACAGCGTGCTCCCTCTTGTGGAGGATGCTAAATAAAACTGAGTTATAGATTTTTTCAGAGATCTAGGACTTTTTTATTAATTTGTTTTTTTTTTTTATATTAGCTGCCAATAGGGAAATGTTCGCCCAAAAATCATCCAACTGGACTATGTCCAGGTCAAAGGGAGATGCAGGCAACAGAAGGAGACAGCATCTACCCTTTGGACACTAAACAGTTTGCAAAAATGTTATTTTCGTATTTTTTTTAAATATAGGTTAATAATGTATAAAAAAAACTGTAAAACGGCAAACTTAAAATGGTTCTTTATCTTTAAAAGTTTACAAAAAAAAAAAGTATTGGATTGATATCTTCCTGATGTATATTGTTTTCTTAGATTATGGTCATATATCCTTTAATATTGAACAGGCTTATATTAAAATAGTGATCACATTGCCACCACCACTAGCGTTTTACCTGTTCTCCCCCACAGTTTTTTTTGTGCTCCCACCTGCTCCTAATTGACAATCGATCACAAATTCCTGATCAATGTCAGAGTCTTGATTTTATTAGACTTTCGTTGGATTCTGTGTTTTTTTTTATTAATGTCTAATTTTATAAAAATGTTTATGTGTATGGCTCACTTTACTTGACTTTACTACAAAAAACAAGAAAATGTCCCCCAAAAAGGTCATATGAGGGGTGAGGGAGTTTACAGGGACTATGGGTGGTGGGAAAGAGATAAAACATTGGACAAGTTCACAGCCTGGCCATGCCAAGAGCTACATGCACCACAACTGCCTACATTTAGTATAGCTTATATACCAGTACTTGCTTATTATGTTATTATGCTTTTTTCCTTTATATTTTTACATGTATATGTCTAAAGGAATATGTGTTTTGTGACTGTGATGTTTGCTTCTGGCCCAGTAATATGATTTGTATAGGTAAAGAGAATGTGGCCAATGAACATAATTCTCTTGATTTATTAAGGCTCTCCAAGACTAAAGAAGATAGACTGTGATATCATTTGAGGACCTGGGTGATCTAGCAAACCTGCAATGGATCCGGTTTAGGTTAAAAACATTTGCCAACTAGTAGCAAAATAAATAAATTCCAGGTTTTCTGGATAACTCAAGTTCATCCATGATAGTGTATCCGCTCCAGTCTTGTAGAGCTTTAATAATTCAAGCCTCTGTCCCTACATCCCAAGCCAGGTAAGAACCAACAAAAAAAACAAGTTATTCTAACAGTGGGGTGTTGCTTGAGGTAGCAAAAAGTGTAATATAAAACCTAGCCTATCTATGGAAAAGCAAAGAAGGATAAGTGTTCTGTAGTAATGTACTAGGTTACCAATGCCGCTCATCCATACCTACATGGGGGTACATCATGAGCTGTGGCACTGGGTGATACCAACCCTAGTGTTCCTTGTGTAAAGCCTATTGATTACTAAAGCAGCACATGACAATGCACAAATAGAAACATGAATAGAAATGTGTGAATCCAAGGATGGCTCTCATTCTTGAGGAAACCTGGGAAATATCAGGTGCAATCTCTGGGAATTTCACACCAACAAAATATATAACATCTTGATCCATAATATAAAGAGCCTGCATCAACTCCAAACTACATTACTCTTCTTGTGCGGAAACTGATATTTATAAATTGTAATAGAACTCTGTTTCGATTGTCTTGAACCTTTCCAACTTAATGTAAAACATTTCTAGCTGGAAAGAGCTTTGGTTTCCATTCTGTTTTATCAATAATCCACAGAATTAGGCCAAGTTCAATTAAATTTCATGATTCCATGGTTAACAGCAATGTAAAAATCTTTTCCCCCAATGAATTAGGAAAATCTTATCTACGTTTATTCATCCAACTATTTTGACTGCGGCTTATCTGTTAGACGTCTGGTGTCACATTCATTCATTCATGCCTAGGAGAGAAGGATCAGTGAAGTGCGTAATTTGTAAGATATCAGAGTTTAATACAATAGAAGCTATTGCAATAAAGCCAAATCAAATGCTTTAATCTAAAATCCTCTTTCTGCTTGGAGTGCCATGTCCTAGTTCAGGAAAAGTGTAACTGTGGCCACATTCCTTCTTAACCAAATCATGAGCTTCTTATACGTAATTATTGTGCGTTCTTTATTTTTTTTTTCACTTTCAATAGAATACTCATTCCGACATTCCAGATTGTGCTGGAGAATAATTAATTAAAAGCCTTCCTTTGAAAGTTCAGATTTTTTTACCCAAATATTTCCCTGGGTCTGGTCATCTAGAATATACAACTTTATACATCTATATTATGAAATTTATATATATAAATTTATACATATATATAATATTATTATTATTATTATTAATATTAATAAACAGGTTTTATAAAGCGCCAACATATTACACAGCGCTGTACATTAAATAGGGATTGCAAATGACAGACTAATACAGACAGTGATACAGGAGGAGATCTGTTTTAGTCTAGGTAAAAGAAATATATCACATTTTTGTTACATGGTTACATTTTTATATTAGAGTTTTACTTAAACGTACATCTTTTATTTATGGTTTGTGGCTTTTTATTCATTCATAATTATTATCTGCTAGGACAAACCAACCTACTATGATTTATTATCAATATTATTATTGATTTGCTTTGTCTTTGCAATTATTTAGATTTCATATTATTTTTATTATTCAAGCTGAGCTATGTTAACTGAGGCTAACTGAGTATACCAACCATATGTGATATATTATTATGGAACTATGTATCCTCTTGAATAATTCATTGTTTGTGTACAGTTTTTATTGTATGCTATATTAAAGATTAAGGATTAATGTGTGACAAGCAAATATCAGTGTCAAGCAAATATTCAATGTCATATATTGAATTTTTATTCTTTCACAGCACTGATAATGGAAGCATTTTCAGACCTCTAAAACACATTGGTTTTAGATATATTTAAAGTTTTTACACTTGTAGTTTCTTGAATCATTTTCATTATTAAGCCCTGCTAGTGCATACCTTATTATAGGAGCATGTCTGAGTGCATTCAAATGTACATCCCGATGTATTGTATTCTTCTATTAAATGTTCCCTGAATTGTATTTCATAATAAAGTTCAAACAGTCAGCACTGAAGCTATAGCACTAGTGATATGGGCAGCACGGTGGCTCAGAGGTTAGCATTCTGGCCTTTTCAGCCCTAGGTGCCAGGTTCAGCCAGGACATTATCTGCATGGAGTTTGGAGGTTCTCCCTGTGTTTGTGTGCCCTTTCGCCGGGTAATCTGGTTTTCATCCCACTTTCCAAAAACCTGCAGTTAGGTTAATTGGCTCCCCCCCCAAATTGACCTAAGACTGTGTTAATGACATATGACTATGGTAGCCACATTAGATTGTGAACTACTTTGAGGGACAGCTAGTGACATGATTATGGACTTTGTACAGAGCTGTCGGCACTATATAAATACTGTGTAGTAATAATTATAGCATCTAGAATGGGGGGTTTCACCCGGAAAGGTGCATGCTTCTGGCACACATGGAAATGTAGCATGTTGAAGAATTATTTTTGGTAAGACATTTGATCACCAGTCATTACAGTATATATAGCCATTTTTTTTTAAGAATAGGGAATATTTAGGATCCTATTTTGATGTTTCTGTACCCTTGAGGAGAGTTCTTTTCACTTCCTGTCCCGAAGATACAACAGGAAGTAAGAGGGAACCTTAGGAAAGTGAGGAAAGTTCTGCTTCCAGTTGTCTCTGAACCAGATGTCCCCATTGGAAGATCTCCTCTTACCTCCTACTCTAAACTTGCTGAATATTGTATTCATATCACTATATTGGTAAGAATACTCACCAGGACAAAATAGGAGGGTTAATATAAATAACAAGTGCACAGACAAGAAAAGCTTGATGAGGGTTCTAATCCGTGTCCCTTACAGACACTTAAGTAAACCATAGACTGGAAATGATTGTTATCCCATTTGGCCAAATCTGGCCGCAAGCAGATTAAACACCCCCAGGAAACCCATGTTAGAAATCTGGTGAACATTGGATATTTCAAGCTGACCGTTACTATCTTATCCCTGACATAAGCCTTAGCCTGCCCATCACCCCTAATGGTACAGTCAACTTTACGCTTTCATAAAAAGGTTTGGAAATTTGCATGGGAAATGTAGATTGCTATCTCCAACAAATGTCACTTATCAGTCAGGGAATGTTTCACTTTTAGCTATTGCTACAACAGACGTTTTCTGTTTACACTACAGATAGCCATTAGTAAAAGATACTAATTCCAATGATACACCACTCATCTGCTTGGTACTGATAATGCTATCAGCCATTTACTGCTGGAAGAAGCAGAGGCTATGAAAACTGACATAAACAGATGTCAATCACACATGGTTAAAGAACTAATCTGCTAATCATTCATTATTTTTCCTCCATCTGTCACTGGCTTGAAAGAGCTTTTGAACTATGTAAAATCATTTACTTTACATTCCAGAAGAATGAATAGTCACAGCCACAACTATTGTATTACACGTTCTGATGTATAGTAAATGAGCAAATCTATGGCAACAGGTAACATTTTGGAAACTACAAATCCAAACTCTACCTAGGGAAGCCCTATCTCCCTCAACTAAGCTAAAAATCTAAGCCAAATGCTCCTAATGCTTACAAAAATTTGTGGTCACATGGCCATGTACTTCTTCAATGCAGAATGGGAGGACAGTGATGTGGACAATTCCGAGTATCCAACGGCCCGGTCTTTACATGCTCCTGAAGATCCCAGGGGCAGCATGGTGACAAGAATCCAGTGGTATGGTAACTCCAGTGGCAGCATTGAAACAAGACCATTCAGCAGATAGCTGTAGTGGATCATTGGTCTTCACTAACAAAACCGTCATCTCAGATTTTGCACCTAAAGTCTGTTTTTAAATTATATCACTCTCTTTACAGAAACTCTACATGCAATGTTCAAAAGACACTTCTAGGGAGAAAAGTTAGATGATATACTTACCTTTACATACCTTGGCTTCTGTCCACAACACCTTCTCATGAGATTTGGTGTGCTCAGCATACTCCAAGATTTAGTTGGATGGAAAATGACAACACCCCTGCCCTACATAATTCAGGAAAAAAGTAAGTATATAGGCTATGTTTCTCTGTCTGCTTTATACTAATTTTCTGTAAGGAGTAGGGGGCTTATTGGGCATTGCTATAAAAGAAGCCGTTACTGAGAAGCATGGAGGCTATCGTTGCTGACTGTAATGGTTTAATATTTTAAATTACTAGATTGTTTAAAGCGTACCTAATATCAGAAATTTAACTTTACATAAAGGGGTAGACAACCCTTTTTGTGCAAAAAGAAAAATGTGCCGATCTTGCGCATGCATGTGATTTTTTTTTCCAACCTACTTCACCCGACCTCTTGCCAGGGTCGGATGGAGAAGATGGCGCTGCTCGTAGCGCCAGCTTGGGGATGGCACTTTTTTTTTTTAGGCACTTTTCCGTTTAGTTCCTTCTAAAATTCCTTCCTTCCTCCTAAAATTATTCTGGATTAGGTGTGCAGATAAGCATACTTGAGAATTTTCAGATTGTGGCTAACATCATTCTTGTGTGTTGAAAGTACAATAAGGTACCACTAGATGTGTTACTTTACTGCTTGAATTAGGACAAACAGCCGGAAAAGATCAATCTAAACAGAATTGTGTGTGGTCCTGCCTGCTCCTCTGGGATCTGTGAATGCACTAATGTCAAATATGTTATATAAAAAAAAAAAAGAATAGAGCCCCTCTCTCTCCAAAAAAAATGCTTTATACCTTAAGGTTCAAACCCATCTCTCCCTACAAAAACGCACACATACCTACAGAGTCAAACACTCAACATACGTATTCAGTCAGGATCCAGTTTCTTTACCAGCATGTTTTTGGAGTACCAAAAGGAAACCCAAATCCCATTAAAACATTTGGAGAGAGTACAGACTGGAAAATGAACACAAATTTCCAGTAATTCAAAATCATCCTGGGAGCTACTGAAATACATTTAGGTTGATTTTCTTAAGGAGTTTAGCAAAGTGAATAATCACTCTGCAAGAGATTATTGTTTTACCTTACTAAAAGAGGGGAGGAACACCTACGTGGAAGGAAAAGTTAAAAAAAAAACTGATTTTTTTTATTGCACATGATTGGATGGGTAAAGTCAGGAGAGCTCCCAATCATTCTGAGTGAATTATCCCTTGGGGAGTAATATTCACTTTGGTACGTAAACAGCCTAAAATATTTCAGTAAGTCAACCGTATTCTAATGTTTAGTAGTGTCTATGTATAAAACAGGTTACACTTCTGTCATGCCAGGCAGGTATATATACTTCATGCTTCTCCTAACTAACCGGACAATGGTTCTCTTTGACGAAACTTTACCCATTGTGTCCTTTGAATATTTTTAGTAAAAACTACAGTTAGAGTGTACTACTAGATGCAGCATGCATTCTGCAATATATCCTTGCTACTTACCACTAAAAGAGATGATTTTCTATACTGAAAACTGCTTCTTGATTCTTCTCAGCATTCTGTATTCTTCCTTGAGTTCTGATTTAAGCCAAAAATATCCAAAAGTTGAAAAGAAAAATAGGACAAAGTTATCACAATTTGTATTTTGTGAGATGTTTCTTCTTTACATCTTACCTTACTGCTCTATTCAATGACCACAGGGCCAGTAAGCTAGATGTGCTTCTGCTGCTGGTGTTTTACCTGAAGTTCACCTGATATCCAAAGTCCAAAGTCAAACTCCAAAGTCAGCTTCAAATTTTTGCTCTGGATCTGCATCAAAATGATGACAATAAAGCTAAATTCCATAAAATAGGATTAGAATTTCAAATAGAATAGTCATTTTCCCTTTTGTTTCTATGTAAAATTTTGCCTAATATAACAAATCTCTCCAAAAAAGTATACACGATTGTTCAATTTAATTGCTCTAAATAGTACATTTTTTGGTTTTGTTTTGTCTATTAAAAACATATTACAGCACTGCGTAATATGTTGGCTCTATATAAATCCTGTTTATTATTAATAATAATATTAATAATATTGTATTACATTCAAGGACAAAAATGCTTTTTTCAATAATAGTTGTGAAATAATAATCCTGTTGGCCATCCTAAATTAAATGTTCTGCAATCAATTCTTGGAAGTATAGTAAGAAGTAAGAATATTTTTTCCAAAATCATTCTAACTTCCTAGGTAATACTGTTACTGTACCCATTTTTATGATCGTCTGTTCCATATAATAAGAAACCCCCTTTACTTTCCAACTATAACCTAACTACAACCTAAAATATGCTATCTTAAGAGAGGTAATACTATATCACTATTGATGCAAACAATTTCGCTGCTCTCATTTTTAAGTATTTTATCATCCAGGTCCTGTGAATAAGCTGATACTTACTGTATACTGTGTGAATATACTGTCCAATAAGATATGGCAAGTCTGCATTCAAAAAGAATATACCTCCCCATCATCGCTACACCCTAATGTGTGTCAATGCAAAATGTATCAAAAATCCTACAATAATTTAACTATACTCAAAGGGTTCTATGTATAAAACACAGAATCTGACAAACATTCTCAGGTGGAAATCAATAAATGCCATTGAAACACATGGACCTGGAAAATTACCACCAGGGAATGTTTGAGGGAATGTCTGATTCCCTGTTTTATCAATACAGCCCAAAGTGTTTTTGACCAGAATTCCCATTGCAACTAGAATGGCATTAGGGGAAATACTAATTCTAAACTTGAACAGCATCCATTGTACTTGATGATGGAGCCACACATCTTGGCATCAATTTTACACATTACTTTAAATGTATTATTGTTCATGAGTAGAATGTTACTTACTTTATCAAAGTATTTGATTGCAGTCATTGGTTTAACATATTAGAAGGTGAAGTTCTCAACTTATTTTTTGACCATTTATACAAAAGAACTCATTTTATGATATACTATTTAAAGATGGACCCTTCGAGCCATTTGTAGTTTCTACTTTGGACGCAAGTAACAGGATAACAATAACCAAAACACACTAGAACAATTGTTTCTGAACAAGGATATTCATGTCAGCATCACCAGGTATTACTTTATGCTGCATGGGTTTAGATTTAGTTTAAAAAGAATATATCACTTCATCCAAATCCAGCTTCTATCTGTTGAGTTTCACCTCTTGACAAATGTCCTATAGAAGAAAAGTTTAAATGATTTTAATGAAAATAATGACGGCCTCAAATAAAATGACACATCCATTCAGAACTGATTATGATTGCATGATAGAGAAAAATACTTTTTGTTTAAGGTCTTCTATTGTCAGCTTGGCATGGGGCATTAGAAAAACACAACACTGATAACATTACTTTATTGTTCCTGTAGGTCCTAACCTCTCCATGCTGCATCTGTATCTTCTGTCTTAAGAAGCAGCTTTCTTTTCATCAAACACATTCCTGAAGTCAGCAGTAAAAGCACTGACAAGACAGAGCAGATTGATCCATTAACTCTCACTCACTGCTAACAGTTCTTTGGCTGAACCCAGCATTTGCATTCCAGCAGTAAAGATTTGGTGTGGTGACTAAGAATTAAAGCTACGAATACTTGGGAAATCCAAACTGGCTGGGACAGGCTTTTATGTTATAAAGCCATTCTTTTCAAACTAGGTTGCACTTATAAACTGCATGGAAACGGATTCAGAGGCCAATTGCTAACTTACATAACAAACAACAAAATGTTTATGTAAGAAAAACAGCAACGCTCCCAATAATCTAATCAAAAGTACATTTTTGTGATGTTTCACTTTCAAAGACTTACTGCTCTCTACATTTGCTTGTTTGCTTTAAAAAGTTTGCTCAAAGTTTGAATTTTAGAGGAATATGTTACGTTCTATGACGTGATGATATCACTGCCACGCAGCTGTTTTTTTTACCTGGGAAAATGGGACTTGCTGTTATTAATTATAAAAGAAAAGAGATCATAAAGCAAGTAGTATTCCCAGGAAAGGTGGAAACTTTCCTTGCTGTGTGTGGGCTTGCTTAAATAGGTGTCGTTTGATGGGTTTAGTTTAATCATAACGAGCGCAGTAAAAGCGTGGTAAAAACACTTATTTTGATTAAAATTGTATTCAGTGTTACAGTATGGCCAACTTGATCTTACCTGCAATTTACTTAATCACTGCCAAGTGACTGCTAGCTTTGTGCAGACTTTCAAAGACATCTAACATTATGCAAGCAGTTGCTTTGATGTTATAAAAGTCTCTATGTAGCTGCCAGCATGTTGCCACAGATTGCCAATAAGTTGCAAGAGTCTGAAATCTCTTCCAAGGTGCAATGCACTGAGAAACAGCTGCCATGTTACAGTTGTTATTGTCAGAAATCTGTATATTAAATCACTAAAATATGTTTCCAGAGGTCAGCAGCTTAATATGTGATAAGCCAATTGCCATGATATCAGAAAGGGGCGCATATCGTCATCAATGGCTTTTGGAATCAACAAAAACATCCACTAATGATACATTTCCTGGTAAGGGATATGATAGAAGTTTTTGTATATAGTCTGCAGAATCAGATGGAGATATGAACAGGATCAATAAGATGAACAATGAAAAGAAATATAGTGGGTAAAAAAGCCATACAAGTTTGGTTGCTAATGCCACAGAAGTTTCACGTAAATTACCTAAATAAATTCTAGGTGTATAAAAACAAACGACGTCCTGCTGACATACTGCAGAGTGAGACCCCTGCTCCCTGTAGTAAAGCAATAATCTTTTTGCAGAGCTCAGACTGACAGAAGGTTCTTCTACAATAGGACCATTGCTTCCAATTGTATATCCACTCGCTGCTTAGTAAATAAAATAAGACATTTGTTAAATGTATCTGTCATTTATTTAGTTAATATAAACTTAAATTGAAGAAAGACTCATAGGTGTATTTATCTGGTGAGAGTCTAATCAATATAGGCCTTAAAACTAGCCCAATTGCCAACCCTAAAAATAATCAAAATGAACCAGTAACATAGAAAGTAGGGTTTTTTAGGCGAGTCATTTCAATTGTATTTATAGTAAAAATCAAATAGTAACACAATTCAAAAAGTTCAAACAGTTTGGTATGACCTAAACTTGGGTCTTGGTCAACACCAACTTGGCCCTAAAGGGGCATTAGAAATTCAACTTCCAACCAGAATCATGCAAATCCTTGGTAATTATGTCGTATACGTAGGTCTTATACCCGACACGTTTCACCCCATCTGGGCTTCTTCAGGGGGTTTGTACGTATGACAAAAGTGTAAAGAAGTTAATTTGCAGTGTCTATTATATACAACAGATGAGTACATTTAGTGAATACAAATATTGGTACTTATTAAATGTACTACTACCACTACTTGTACTAAGTGCAAATTTTTCATATATATTTTTACTGTAAAATCCCCAGTCTCCGCCCCATGATGCAAACCTGAATTGACAAGACATGACATACATAAATCCTGTTTAATAATAATAATAATAATAACATACATGTGAAGGACCATACAGACAACCACTGTGATGGAGAACCTACACATTCAAAGTTGTCCAGCTAGAAAGACAAGTTTGTTGTGCTGGAATAATTTTGTGGATAGGCATCGGATGCAGCCAGATCTGGTGATATTCTGTAACATCAGAACAATACAACAGCACACACTCCAGGTTCAGTGTAAAATGTTTATTAAAACAATTTTACCAAATTAGGTTTAAAATGGTTCGATAAGTCTTTAAAAAATGTGAACCCAAAAACACATTTAATGATGTAATAATGAGCACAGAACTGCAATATTTGTCCGCGCTCAGATTTTATTAGACTTTATACGGACTAGCCAGAGTGTGCTGATAAATTTTTATTTTGTTCAATGAATTGGCCAACCTTTTTGTAGCATTTCTTTCACTATTTATAGATAATCTAAGCGGTTGCCATATTTGCTGTTTATTATTCCATGACATATGTTGGACAAGAAAACAGCCAAATAATCTCAAACCAAAGCCAGTTCATGGATTTATTCATCTTTATTTATGACTATAAATATGTGTAATCATGTTACAAGATTCAACAAATGTAACAATTAACCTAATATTTATTTTATGCAGACATTAAACGGCTTTTTGTCATTTTATGCTTTTTTGCCATCTACTTGTATCCACTTGTAAAGACAGCTACATGAAAGAAAATTGGATTTGATCATGTAAAATTTATACATGTAATGACAAAGATTGATTTATCTGTTTTATTAGGGATATGTGGGTGAATTCAAAGAGAGCTAGTGTTTTTAATGTGAAGTACATTTTCGTTCATGGTAATTATTGTGAGGTATTTTACTGGTTTTATGCAGACTATTCCTTCCCGTCTGGATTTGAAAAAAGCCAAAAAGTGTCAAATCAGAGCTACAGATAACACAGTATACAAATTCCTGGCTTATTCGTCTCTGATGAGTTTGGATGAGAAGTTCATTTTAAATCATCACAGATTTGACAGTTTTATTATGCTTTACAGTTGTTTCATAGATAATATCTTTTTGGATGGAAAGGTGACCAAGTCACTATCATCGAGAGGCCTGTTGTATTTTCTTTCTTTCCTATGTTTGTTTAATGAGCTAACATGCTTAAAATAATAACCAAAGGTTTTAATTTTTGGAAAGGCCACATAAGACAGCTAGCTCTCCTAGGGAATTGTAATATTAATAATATTGTTATAAAAAAAAGTATTTTTATAGAGCCAACTTATTGTGCAGCACTGTACATTAAAAAGGGGTAGCAAATGACAGACACAAACAATGACACAGGTAGAGGAGAGGACCCTGCCCCGGAGAGCTTACAGCCTAGGAGGTGGGGAAAGTATCACACAATAGGAGCTGGGATATGGAATGGTGGGAAGTAGTGAAGGTTTTAGGAGACAAAAAAAGATGGGTAGGTGAGTCTTGAAAAAATATGTTTTAAGAGCTATTTTACATGTCAAAAATAGGAGCAAGCTGAACAGGAGGAGGAACAGAGTTCCAGAGAGTCGAGCAGCTCTAGAAAAGTCTTGGAGCCGTGAGTGTGATGGAGTTATGGGTGACAGAGTCATCAGTAGGCCAATGGAGAAGTGAAGAGAGCGGCTAGGGAAGTTTTTTTTTACCAGGTCAGAAAGGTAAGTGAACTGTGGAGGGATGTGAAGGCAACGCGCACAGGAGCTTGAATTTGATTTTCAGGTTAAATGGAAGCCAATGAAAAGAACTGCAAAGAGATGCAGCAAAAGAGAAGTGGGAAGGATGGATGAGTCTGGCTGCAGCATTCATAACAGATTGAGGAGAGAGTCTGGTTAGTGGAATGTCATCTGTAAGGGTGACATTCTTCCCAATGGCTAGCAATGTAAGAGGAATTCTTCCCACTGACCACCATGTGTACTGTGAGCTGTAGATATACTAATCATACATGGAGTTCCCTAAAGACCTAAAAGTTATTTCGAAGTTTTTTCCATGATAAAAAGGCAGGAAAGGCTGGTGTAATGTACAAAGTTATATGTTAGGCTATGTACACACGTGCAATAGTTGTTGTTGAAAAGCATCTTTCACAATCCTTTCTAATGACTAATGACTGCACGATGCATTAACGAGTGCTGTACATACAGCAACCTTCTGCTCTTTTGAGACGGGAGGGGGAGAACGATGGAGCAGCACCCTGCTGCGCTCTCTCCCCTCCACTTCCATTAGGATCATTCGTCGACCTTCGTCAGTGGATCCGCCAGGGCGGTCATTTGACTATTATCACACAAGAATTATTTCATGTGTGTATGTACATGCCTAACTGTTCACATAAGCAATCAAGTCACTCCAGTTATCTACAAATTATTCATAATATTGTCACAGGGCACTGTACCAATTACCAGACTAGAGATTATAAGAGCGTGTATAGGGAGTTTGGTGGTTTCTATGGACAGGTAGGGGCAATTTTGGAGATGTTACGTATGTGAAAGTGGCAGGACATTGAGGTGTTCTGAATGTATACAGGCAATTTATATTTTCCGTTCAGATTTACTCGTAGTTCAGAAAATCCAGGAGTGCTAGATTTTGATGCAGTGGTTTTGGTGTCAAAAACGAACCTCTAAATAAAAGTATAAAATTAACTTTTCATCCATACCTCCTAACCCCTAACTTTAGCATTACCAATTAAAATACCCTTTAACCCTAACCTAACCCATAAAATCATCCCCCCAAAAAATCAATTTCCATCAACAGAACTTGTAGCTCTAGTGTGCATTTACCTAGTTTGTGTCTCGTACAGTCCTGTGCTGCCATGTTCCATTTTGACCTTCACCATCTTTTCTTTGTCTTTTCATCTGCTTTTGAACCAGGAACAGCATTTACATCTAGTTTACTTTGTCCAGCACTGAGACCTCCTCACACTTTGCCCTTAGGGTGTATCTAAACCTAAAATGTTTTATTTTAGCTGTGGATAGAATAGATAGAGGTTAGGACCGTTGTTAGGTTTTACTGCTATCTGGAGAGAGTTACCCTTACTTTGTACTTTGGGAAGTTTTTTTTACCGAGTGAAAATCTGTAAATGTTGTCGTTTTTTAACCTTTTTTGTTTTAATTTTTCTTTGAAAAATAGTGAGGTTCATGAGAATCCAAAAACATGATGAGACAGTTGTAATGAGCCTCTATAGGCGATTTAAAGTTCATTATGAAACCAATGTAATTTCACATTCCCTAGCAACTTCATAGTATGTAGGCAAAACATTTTGATATTCCTATCACATTTTTTGGGGGAAAAAAAAACTCAGTTTTGTTGATCTCTATTGGCACCAGGGCAGGAAATCATTGGGAAATCTCCAAAAAGGCTCCAGGCAGCAAAACAAGGCTGGCAGAATTTCAAAACCTTTACTCCTATATTTTAAAAACATGTATGTAGTTCCTCTTTAATACAAATTCCCATTAACAATATACAGTCAACATTCACATAGGGCCATGAGGAATTTTCTTCCTGAAAGCTGTACTATTTCTGTTACTTTTCTCTTTTGTAACACCAATCATTTTAAAACTTCTAAAGCTGGATTTACCCTCTTAGCTCTGCAAGTTACTTCTATTAGCTGCAGTGGCAGGACTAAGGACGATTCTGTCCTTACCTGTGATCGGCTCAAAATGCATTCAGCAATGGTCTGAGGATTACTCCTAAGCATTTGTAGAAGATTTATTTGTATGAGCAGATCATCTGGAATCCCTTCAGCCAACTTCCCAGCCTCCTTTCCTCTTTGCTAGTCGCGGTCTAAACTTTATTGGGGGAATGACGCTTTCTAAGAGAGCAGTCGAGTAATGCTTTAATAATTTACTGGTCTATTTGTTCAGTTTAGGCGTATCCTTCAATGACTAAGCCTTTAGTTGCTTAATTGTTTCATTGTTAAATGTTTGTAGGGTTGATTTGGAAACACTGAGCCTGTATGCTATTAAAGTTAAATCATTTAAATGTTATTTATTTTGATTACCTCAAATAAAGTACTGCATAGACTCCAATTGTACCAATTCCTAGGGAAAGTACTCATCTGTCCCAACTATTCTGGATTGCACTGCTCTTCCCTGCTACACCACCTAGTATAGAGCTGGACTGCTCTTGCAGGCTTCCTTTGCCAGTCACATGGATGGCCCTACGTGCTGCCCATTAGGCAGCAAACATCTTAGGACGAGGTGAACGTAAGTAAGGTCAAATACTGGCTATGGCTGATCTGAGGTCTGGCGAGGACTAACCTCATGTGTGATGGGACCTGATTTGATCCAAATTAAATCCAAAGAAGACAAATCTAATGAGTGATAGGAGCTAATCTAAGGTCAGATAGGGGCTAATATGATATTTTATAGGGTGCTGATTTGAGGCCTAAAGGGGTATCTTTGGAAAAGGGGTTCTGACCCCAATGGTATGTCTTAAATTACATAGTCCTGATTGCTGTACTCTGTAGGCCATGCTGTACATTACAAACAGTAATCCGGACTGTGAAAAGTGACTACTGTCTCAACAGTTGTTGGTTCCTAAGTGGCCCTCACTTAATTTAATGAAGGTCAACTTCAGGAAGGTAGGCTGAGTCAAAAAGCATATGAAATGGAAGAGTTTAAAAAAATGAGAATTTGTCCTGAGGTTTATGTATGTCTGTAAAATTCTTTCTTATGGATAAGAATTTTGTATGTGTTTCCATGGGCAGAAGAAAACATGAGCAGTTTATACTCCTTGTAGGCTTAGATCCTATTTAACTACAACCCTTTAAGTTTGGGTTGGTATCCAGAATAATTTAGCTGTGTCAATGTTATGGTTACCTAACAGTCCCTTGTCAATTACCCTGGGGGGATTGTTGGGCATGTCGTACCCATTTTTTTCCTGGAAATGTTAGAGTATATGGTACTGCACCCAAGTTTTAATAGCAGTTGAACTTAAGTGTTATGTTTTATTTATTACTAAAGTTCATTTAGGTTTTTCTTGGGGAGGAGAATAGTAATGAGCCATCCCATGTATGTAAAAGACAACATGAATGTCTACAGTTAGTGTGTTTGAGATTAACACTTTTGCATCCTTCAAAGGACGTCCTGGGAATTTAATCCTAAATCTTTGATACTAAACCTTTTTTTTCTTCTTGAATGTACAAAATAATTTTCTTCTCTGTTAAATTCAGTTAGGTCTGATGCAGGGATTTTGGGAAATTAATCTTCTTAGTCCTCTTTGTTTAGTAAAAACCAAATACAAAGATCTATCTTACCAAAAGATTTGGTGCCCCCAGTCTGCTGATTCATTTCTGCGTCACTGTGACTCATAGCTGATGTACTTGCAGATAGAAATTCTTCACTGGCTGCCTACAAGGTTTATCTGGCTAATTGAGTGACGCAGATGGTGATATCAAAATAAAAAGTCAATTAATGCGTTGGAAAAAAAAACTGCCTACCTAAGAAAAAATGGTATCTAAGCAAAATGGGTTTGTCAAGATTTCAGAGATTCTACAAGACAAAACTGAGAGATGTCAGTGACTCATTTTTTTAGATTTCATCATATGTGCTCCATTAGCAGAATGACTAATTGTTACATATCTAAAAATAGGAGGTAAATTATTGGTTGTTTAGTAAAGAAGTATGAGATACAAAAATTCAAAACAGCCGATTAGAATTAATTTTGATGAAAAAGAAATTTGATTTGCTGTTGTGGATTATTGCACATAACACACAGTTGTTTTTTTTCTTTTCTAATAACAAGTGTCCATAATACTATGAACAGATAATGCGAAGAGCAGCCTGCCAGTGGTTATTCTTGATACTAAAATCATTGAGAACCCTTAGATCTCTTCTACATGAACACTTCAGCCAACTCTTTTTACCCACTAGGCATTTAGGAGTGTTCAGTAACAGGAGGTGGTTTTTGCAAGCAGTTGCTGCATGCCGATGGCTATAGTTATGTGTTTTTGCTTTTGCCTTGTGGTCATGGCGCATCATGGTATATCTGCAAAAGCCTTTAAAAGTGCTCCCATTTATTCTATTGAACCTGTTGAATTTCCGACCACCCTAAGATGTTTATTAAAGCTTCTGAAAAATCTCAATGCCACCTTATGCAAACAGTTGTTCCTAATAGGATTTCAACTGCTCAGATTTGTTTCAGTGATAACCAGATATCAGGCAGATATGGGTAGTTAAGGACTGGTTGATAGCTGAGGACCAAAGTGGTTATGCTGTGAACAATTGCCCGCATTAGGAGACAACTACACTCTCAAATAAAGGACAGTTCTAATTTGATGATCATCCATGACGTAAAATAACAATTCCTCTCCATTACATACTTATCTGACAGCCAGCAGTTCCCCTTTTATATCCAATACTGTAGTAGACAAGCCTCCTTTTTACAGTCATATGGGCTTTTATGGGGCTGTGCCCTAAGGCAAGTGGAGACAGTTCTATAGAAATCTATGGGGCTGTAATGCAAAGGTGCAACTACTGCAACATTGGACAAAAATAAATTGGGGAACTACTGGGCACGTCCCTAGAACTCAACATCAGCACGTGCCACCGCCATTGGTTTTGTACTGTTCCTCATCCTGGGTAAAGACCTAGCATTACTACAGTTGTTGCCCAACGTTCACCAACTTTTTCAGTTCATTTCCACTTGTATGGTTTTCTTTCTTGTTTGTCCTTTATTGGTCTAGGTGTGGGACATGTACCCATTCTATATAGTTTGCTTAGTATAAAACAAACACAACTACAAATGATAGCAAAAATCACAGTATGCACATTTTTCTTGTTAATTAAAATCAGAATTCTTCAAATTAAAACTAAAGCTGAAAACCGTGTTGGGTTGTAAAAAGAAAGGTATGATAATGTCTCCACCATCAGGTATTGTAATATATTGCAGTTACCTAGATATCTAGAAAACTTATCTTACTACATTGGATTTCCTTGCTGACCTTTTTCAGACAATGCTAGTTACATGGCTGTCTTTGACATCAATACCTTCACTCACTATCCTGCATTAAACACATAGCCAGAGAAATCACAATGAAGTCATTCGACAAATTATCAGAAAAAATACATTTGACAAGGGGAGTCATCAGTGGCATACCCATACAACCATATGGTTGTTATCAAATTGACTAATTTTACTGCATTTTGAAACATTGTGGAAATGTATCCCATTTTGTCCATTATATATTATAGCTATGCATATCTTTAACAGAACTCCAGGGACTGATATATCTTTCTTCCAGTATCTTCGTGTAGCAACATTGTTGTTGTTACTCCCCACAGAATGGGCTACATAAGCATTGTGACAAAACCAAGTTTTTCAAGTCCATCTGCAGTTGAAACTCTTTTTTTAAGCAGTGGACAACATGAAGAATGCAGATAACTCTTCTCAGGTTGCTCAAAACTTTGGAAACCCTGGAGGTGTATGGCAGTTACAACACTCCCCCAGGGCAAAGTTTCACTACCATTGGAAGAATTAATCTGGAATAAATTGTTATCGCTTGAAGGCATAGACCAGCATTTTAATCCAGAAGCTGCAAGTAATAGCATTTGTGGCATTCATTTACTTGTGTGGACATTCCAATCCCTGTTGAGAGCAGAGAATACGTGAGATCCCCTGGATCAATATACATAGAATAATTAGGATAGTGGGCTTGGGGTATGATGTTCAGGACACTACCGAAAGGTGCTTTGGGGTGATTGTCTTCTTTGGGGTGATTTTAAACTGCTCATCACCAGGAGGACCTAGCATGTATTGTTGTTTATTACTTTTACAAGCTTCTCCATTGTTTGCTTGCTTATTAACCTCATGGATAGACAGAAGTAAAGCCCCCACCTACTAGATTGTAAGCTCTTCGGGGTAGGGTCCGCTCCTCCTGTATCACTGTCTGTATTCGTCTGTCATTTGCAACCCCTATTTAACGTACAGCGCTTCATAATATGTTGGCGCTATATAAATCCTGTTTATTATTATTATTATTATTAATAATAATAATAATAATAATAATAAAGCCAGAAGTGATTAGCCCCGAGCAGACTTATAAAAATTAGTTTTACTTAAAGTTTGCAAACTTTGAATTTTTTTTTTTTAAACTTGTAAATCAAATCAAGGCAAATCTATCCCTGATTATTACTATATATGCCTTCCTGTTTCATGATGTTGTGTTGTAATAAAACAGTGGAATCCTTATCATTAAAAAGTAAACACGTATTTTATAGATATGTCTATACTTTACGTTAAACAACAAGGATTTTACCACTATATAACACCAGATCATTGTTTGATGCACACATACCTCTTTAAATTTTTTATCATAGTTGTCTTCACACTAATCCTAAACATAGTCATATATTTTTTATCATTACTTCTAACTAAAAGCAAGACAGTTGAGCATTTTTCTTTCTTTGTAGCAGTTTTAAAAAGTTCTCTTCTACAGATCCTTCCTTACCTTGTTCTGCCCCATCCCCACTATACCGGTAAGTAAATAAAGTCTGGTGTTCCCCTCAAAGCATTGAGACTTACCATCAACGATAAAGATTTGCTTGGAGACAAAGATTCCTTCCATAGAAAAATCCTAATAGTTGCAGAAGCCCCATTTCCATCTGGTCCTTGAATACTTTCCAAGACTTAAGTTTAGTTTATTTGCCCTAATACACTATAAGAGTCAACACTTTGATCTTTCTAAATTTTTCTCTAACATATATCTATCTAGATGCATAAAAAATTGACTTCAGCATTCCTATAGTAATATATATATTCCTCATACATTCCTATAAAATATATATATATATATATATATATATATATATATATATGCTATGTATTTGTGTGTGTTATTTTTGTATTATTACATAATACAAGTGACTTCAAGTTTTATTAAACTCAACTTAAATTTCCAGAATTTCTTAATCCAGAATAGAAAAGAAATACATGAAAGCATTGCTTATTTATGACCTAACTTTCAAAGCATTGTATTTCAAGAGTAGGTATAGATAATCCTGATCCTGTTGACTGTGCGTGTACAGAATAAATGTAAAGGGAAAGTCACATGCAACATCTTTTCATGTGAAATTGAATAGATATTGTTAGAGCAAACAGGATTACATTATGCTAATATTGTTGTCCATAATGTGTGAACAGTTCATGTAATTAGTGTTATGGAACAGTGTTTTAGATGTAAAAAATTATAGGCCAGAAGAAATCTGATAGCAAAGTCAGTTTTGTCGTGTGATTTAGGCATGAAAGCTATAGGAAAACTATAGTGATAATAAAAGATAAATTACACCCAAGAGTCACTTAATCATAATATTCTTAACTGCATTGAAATTTAGCTTAAGAGAGTCATGATGACCGAATAAAATGCAGGACCTTTAAAAGCCAACCAAAGAAAACTTGTATTTTTTATATACTTATACTTATACTTTATTTTGTATTACATATGTGTATAATACATATATACAATTAGTAGGCAACATACATATTTTTGTAAATATATATAAACACAAAAGTAAATGTATTATTATTATTATTATTATTATTATTAATAATATCAATATTATTATTTTTGTTATTATTAATAAACTGGATTTAAATAGCGCCAACATATTACGCAGCACTGTACATTAAATAGGGGTTGCAAATGACAGACGAATGCAGACAGTGACACAGGAGGAGAGGACCCTGCCCCAAAGAGCTTACAGTCTAATACAGTAAGTATTTTTGGAAATCCATCCTGCAACCCCCAATAGCATTATCATGTTTCTTACTTTGCAGCTTTTTATTAAAATGTCCTTTTTAAAGTTGCGGGTGGATATAAAAGACACAAAGGATTTTTAATACAATACATTTAAATGCAAACTGTGTAAATGATTTGATTTGATCATGATACTGCATGGAAAGGAGTATGCTAATAAAAGGAGAGCAGACTGACAGAGAAATGAGCTCATCCGTTTGCTGTTACCCCTTTCATTGCCCAGTAACAGGTTAGGGTAGGGACATGACCTGAATGTAATACAGAACTGAGCAGTTAATAATTTGGTCTCTGTCTTAGGGCCATTTCTGGACCACATTGTGGTCCCGACTTAACCATGGTCCCAACTTCTCCCATTCAAGCAAATATAAATGGATAGAAACCATTTTTTGGATGCAGGCACACAGCTGTGGCTATGGTTTCCAAAAGTTACAAGTTGCAATTGTTTGAAAATTGCTGCAACCACATGCACAGTAACTGAGCGCTATTATTTTGAAAGTACCATCAATGTAACTTTAAGTCTGAGCTCCAGCATAAAGCCTCCTTAATCTCAGCACTAGATGGGCAGAAATACAACCCATTTAATAAATGCCATTTGTGCATTTAGCTTTATGTCTTGGGCTTAGATTAAAACATTAAATGATAGCACTTTTCAGGCTAACAGCACTCACTTCCAATGCCATAGCCACCCTGCCTCCTGCCATTTGGACGCACAAGATGCATTTAAGCCAATTTACCTATTATACTAGAAAGCGGTAAAATGATTACCATCAAGAGAAGTCCTCACCACCACGGCAGCCAGTAACTAAAGAGGCACATGACTACTAACAAAATCAATGATTTAGGAAATTTCTGATTTTGGTTAACAAAAACATTTTTACATTGGGCAATGACTTATCGACACTTCCAGCAATCCTTGTCATACCTGTGCCCATTTCTTTCTTCATTTCCTAATGCACTGCAGGACTACTGGCTGCCAAATAGGATGATATATACTGTATTCTTTTTCAGGGAAGTTTAGCTTCTACAGTTCTATAAACCTATCAGGGTCTATCTGAAAAAGGAATACACAAAACATAATTAGTTAACCAAATATGTGCAAATGAAACACATACACAGATATTTCATCCTTTCACATGATTAGACAATTGAAGCAAATCTTCACATTTGTGTGTGAATGTGAAATAAAAATTCACTGTACAATAATATGAACAGGCTTCTTTGGAATGAATGGATTCTTTAGATGGTTTGTACATCTGAATTGTAAAACACAATTTTTTTTTTTCTGAAACAGGATTTCGTTGATCTACTTGTAAAGAGCAAACATCAAAGATTTTTCAGCAACCCACCCCATGAACTAAACCTAACCATGTCTGCCCATTACTAGTCTCGACAAGGCTGCTTTTGATTCTGACATAGACAACCTGTAGCAATCCAAAGTTTTAGACACTGAAACACAGAAATGAAATTTGGCAATATATAACATACATCCTATATGGTATGAACAGCCTTTCTATGTCATATGCATCACAATGAGTGACCCCGCATAAACATATAAAAAAAGAGCTTGGAACACGAATAAAATAAAAACAGCCAGCACTTTAAAGTAAACACACAATCCAAATATTTCAATCCAATTTTGATATCTCCCTTTTTATCTAAATGAATTCATGTCATCCCTGTAAATTCTATTTTAGGAGCAATCCCTAATAATGTGCTCTGTTACACGACACATCTGGAATTAATGCTTACTAAGGTACGTTACTTATCACAATGCCTTGGATAGGATTACACTATGCATACGCACAAGCTTTCTTGTTAGTCAATCTGATCCTAAAATGAATTCTCATTGTAATAATAGTGCATCAAGTTTATTTATTGTTTAACCAAATAAATGAAAATATTTGCAGCAGATTTTTCTAAAGTAACACTTCCCTCTTTACAGGAAGTGCCTGAAGTTTATTACGTTGTATAAATATTGTCTTTCATCCATTCCAGGCTTGTGGTATTTCTGCTATTGTGTTTTTAATGACATACAAAAGATATGTTAACCACAAGCCGCACAATAATACATTCAATTGACATTTGACATTTTGTTTAAAAGAGGCTTATTCTAAAATTGGCATTGGGCAACAATGGCACTGAGCCTAGCACTCGGCCATACAATACACACACAAATGTATATATATATGTACCTACAAAAGGGCACAAACTTAAAGTATGTACAAAAATCATAAAAGCAAAACTAAAGTTAAACAGTAAGAATTGCAAGAAGACAGGTCCTTTATTGCAGAAGAGACAGGCACATGCCACCATCTTCGCCCAGCCCTCTTCTGGGTTCTGGATCTTTGGTTATCCTAATTGGCCAAGCCATTCATTTCTGGCAGCCAGCTCTTACAGAATTGTACATTGAAGAAAAGATTGCAAACTGGCAGGTAATTTTGTCTTATTGTAGAAAGGATATCTAAAGCTAGGTACACACTTGCAATAATTATCGTTAGAAATTGAACGGCTAACAATTATGCACGATTTTTTTGAACGTTCGTATTGTACACAATTCTGTACATGTTGGAACAATACGATCGTTCCAATATAATCCACCAATAGTGTACACACGCTAGATACAATCGTTTGAACGATGCAGGAAGAGACATGTAAAGGAGAAAGTGTACTGCAGAACCATCCACAATCACTGAATGACTGTACACACAATCGATAGTAAATGATCGTCACTCAATCAGATCCACCAGGACGGTCGTTCGTTTCCAATGCCAATCCTCGTTCGTCGGTTTCGTTGTGCACTTTTTTTGTTACTGGCTATTGGACGATCCGACATTAGACGTTCGTTTCCAACGATAATTATGTGTAAACTTTACAAAAGTGTACACTTTAAAAAGTGTGTACGCAGCTTAAGAAGCAGGGTGAGCACTAGAAGGCAATTAGTTGTTCAGCAGTACACAATACTATTAGTATGAGACAGACAACACAGACAACATTCTACAAGGAGGAATGTTTCTTCATCGCGGTTCCTCTGCTCATTCATTATCCAAATAGCAGTTTGATTCATTGGCTGCAAAATTGTATCAATTTGATCTATTTTTATAGCTATTATAGCTTTTTATTATACAAAAAGTAATGATTATTAATTTTTAACAGTACAATAAAATAATAGCTAATGCTGCAGTTACATTTGTTACATCAAATCTTTATAAATGTAAGGTCTTTATTTAATTTCTGTTGTCCCTAGCTGATGTTAGAAATAGAGTACTATGTATGAATTCTACATTGGTAAATATCTTTCCTTCTTCAAGATCAGGCTCCATTTCTATGTTACCACCACCAACTTCATCATCTTCGTCTTAGTATTAGAAATCTGGATATTTTCATTCAGTACACACACACACATGTCACACTCTTAATCTTGTAGACAAAAAATGAATTTCTATGCATTTCAACCACAGTTAAAAACTACTACAATTTCTGCTTTGGTGGTGGGAATAAATATTGTCCACTTTTATTATCTGCTGTAGCTCTAGTATAGGAGAGCAAATCCATCTAAATACTGCACACACAAGATTTTGGCTTTGTCATCATTTTTTTTTAATGGAAAGTGAGTGGAAGTTGTGATAGGATGTATTTGATTGGTGGTGTACAATGGAACTTTTGATCTATATTTACCAATATGTCCAATAAAATCCCAACTTGTCAGAACCAGGGCTCTAATGATTAAGGCATAATGGGGACAAAATTACAAATATCTATCTATCTATCTATCTATCTATCTATCTATCTATCTATCTATCTATCTATCTATCCATCCATATTTCTTTTTTTTCTATGGCTGTGGTATCATTTTTTTCCCTGTCAATCTTAGTAAGGGCTGTAACCATCTCTATTCTTAGACCTTCTCCATTCTAAAATACCAGAAAACATTTTGCTCATTTTATAAACCTCTGTGAAGTCTGTAAATTATGACCTCAAAAAATATATTGCTTCCTGTGGTGCTTAAAATGTCTTATGAAAACAGTGATGCTGAGCCTGCTTAAAACAAAAATCAGAATCTATTTAACACCGAAGAAATACTGCCGCTACCTTATTTTAGAAAGATTTGCACAATTATTCAGTAGCAAGACAAACATAAAAGTAAATCCTCAAGTAATGCTGCTAAGAAAAATAAGAACACAGACCTGACCTGCAAGGATGTCAAAATGCTGGATCCAGAAAACTGGATCATAAATTGGTGGTATCCTCCACATAGAGAAAATCTATGACTTCCTAATACAAATATACAAATAGTAACAGTTTGAAATGTAGCTTAGACATTCTGTGTGTGTGCTGGTCTAATTCTTCTGCCCAGACCATTTATAAAAAGTCTAGGCTTAGAACTGTCTGGTCCTATTTACAATGAACCTGTGTTTTGCTATGTATGTCAAAGCACCAGGTTCAAATAAAAAAAAGTAAACCTTATAAATGAAAATTGAGAGCAGGCAGGCTCTATTGCAGAAGGGTAAGCCTGATTACAATCTTTTCTATACATATACAGATCAATGTAGAATCCCGGGGTATTTGGCTGCCAGTAATGAACTCTGTGCCTGGAGTTATCTCATTCCAGTCTTGCCATTTAGGATGACCAAAGATCCCAAACCCATAAGAGGGCAAGTACAAGGAATACAGGTAAATACCCAGTACTTCTGAGTAGGTAATAGGTACCCAGTAAACTATTCTTCATTCTACCATCTTGGCCATTTGCAGATAAACTAGAAATCTAATCTGTCTGGCCAAGGCCCCAATGTAAAATGTGGCCCCGAAACTCAACCTAATGACAATTATTAAACAGTGACTTTATTGGAGCAAGTATGTCTGTAAGGTACTCGTTTGTCTGAAATGTACAGGTGCCTACCAAAAGTTCAGCACAATGGCAGCTAAAGAGCTCTAGGGTATCCCTGCACCAAATTTATCATGGACACAAGATAGATCTCTCATATATTAGAGTTAGGGACCATGTTTCATAAAGGGAGCTTGACAAGGCAGTGGGGCTTCCCCATATTTGTGCACCTAAAAGATCTGTTTTTGTTACTAGTTTTAGAAACGTTGTAATTTTAGTTCTACTTTACAGCCATAGGGGTTAGAAGTTCTTTACTACCATAGACCATAAGAGTTCTTCTTCACAGCCAGAAAAGAAGGATAGCCACAATGTAAACCTGTGGTCTGGCTGTGGACATTTGCATATTCCCAACAAATATCTAAACAGTTTTAGAAACTAGTCCTCGCTGACCTCTGGGGCTGCAGGCAAAAGAGGGCAAGCAAAAGGTAAACCAGGTACAGGTAGTCCCCGGGTTAAGGACATCCGACATACGAACGCCTCCTAGATACAAACCGGGGCTTCCCTGCTCGCTGTGTGCAGGACTGAGGCTTGAAGGGGGAGGGGGCGGTTTGCATGACTTTCAGAAGAAATCTTTTGCTAAACACAGCTGAGGTTGTGGGTGATCTTAGAGGGGTGAGCTCTTTCTGCAGCCTCTTGTAACTCTTTAATGACCAAGACAAACTCTGGAGCTGATTCTTTTTGCATATCAAAGCACAGCTTGCTCCAGAATTTAATGAATGTCTAGGCTCCATAAAGATTTTTTTTTTTTTTTGCTTTGTTTGTGATTAGCTCACAAGGAGGATTTTATACAGTAACTGATACCATGCTGCCTAATAATATGCTGAGACAAACATCTGTCCTAATAGCATTTATTAAAATAATGTACCTGTTCCGACTTACATACAAATTCAAGTTAAGAACAAACTTACAGTCCCTATCTCCTATGTAACCCGGGGACTACCTATAAAAGATAATGGTACTGTATCTCTCCAATCCATATCTGTTTGATAGCAGAGAAAATAGTTTTCACATGCTGATGTTACACAGTTCATAAATGCTGCAATATTCTGTTATAGCTCAGTTTTAAAATGTTCATGTGACTTCACTATTTACCATTATTTCATAATTTACTCACTATTTGTATTTTCCTTAAAAATGAAAGTATTTCTATTAAAATCTATGTACGGCTACAAAGATTTTGTTTTTAGCTATGAAAAAAGGGCAAATACTGGGCCATTAGCAACTTCCAAAAATAGAGTGTTGGAGGAAA
This sequence comes from Pyxicephalus adspersus, assembly GCF_032062135.1. Lineage (NCBI taxonomy): Eukaryota > Metazoa > Chordata > Amphibia > Anura > Pyxicephalidae > Pyxicephalus > Pyxicephalus adspersus. The sequence goes on from NC_092861.1 coordinate 131,846,289, forward strand.
AAGGACAAGAAAGGAAGAGCACACAGTCGGTATTCTCAAATAATCACTCTCAGCTGGACTTGAGCTATTTACTTTGGTTGGCCAGTATGATTGCTGCTGCCTAGAACAGATTGTTGCTACAAGTAAAACCACCAGGTTATATTACAGAAAGGCTGAGGAACACAATATATTGGAAGAACCAAAGAAAGATGTCAAGCTGGCTACGTCCCAAACAAACTGGGCCAGTCCACAAAAATTTTCTATAGTATACTGCATTAGGTTTAAAAAAAGTTAAGAATAAAAAAGTCGACTTTTTGTACAGTGTAAGTAAATAAGCGTAAATTGGTAATAAGAAGAATATATTCAGGCTAAATTATTAGGGTTTCCTAATTGTCCATCCCTCCAGCAAGGAAAGTTCACCAGTGCGTATTTGTTGCAACCCTGGAGTTTTTGGAGTATGATTTCTAGGCAGTTTCCCTCAACGTTTACATGTAAGCATTTAAAACTTAGTAAAAATGATCCCCAGGAACCTTTTTACAGCTAGGCAGCTCAAAAATAAAATCCAAAGTGCTTGTATAATTTGCTTGTTGCATAAATTTTCAAATTCATGTGAAGCCACACTGCAATGTAAAATCTCCTTTGAAAAGTGTGACATAAATAATATTGATCTTATTATAATGCTACTTCCCCCATCTTTTAGATTGTAAGCTCTTCTGGGCAGGATCTTCTCCTCCTCTTGTGTCACTCCCTGTATCTGTCTGTCATTTGCAAATGTACAGCGCTGCACAATATGTTGGCTATATAAATACTGCTTTTTATTAATAATATTAATATTATTATTAACCACCTGAGCGATAAGCCCGACCTTGGTACGGGCTTCAAAAAGTTACAATTATCGATAAACCCAAACTTTTCTCACTGTATAAAAATACAGTGAGAAAAGTTCGAGTTTATCGATCACTTACCTGGTCCCGCTGCCATCATCCATCGTCGTGCTCCAGCGTCGTCCTCCAGCGTTGGGTGTCCTCTCCGGGAAGAAGAAACCGGCCGGCTTCTTCTCCCTCCGTGCGTGTACGTCGGCGCGTACGATGACGTCGGCGCGTGTGCGGGTAATTCAAACTGAAACTCATTCAAACACATTTTGTATTGGATTGAATACAAACTCCTGTATCCAATACAATACAAAATAATTCAAAATAAATACAAAGTATGTAATTGGTAAATTCAAACTCTCATTTTGTATTGGATTGGATACAGGAGTTTGTATTCAATCCAATACAAAATAATAGAAAATATATGTATGTGGTTTTGTCTATAGGTATGTGACGGACACTAGGGAGGTGTTTTAGAAAAATATATTACTATACAGTATACCGAATTATCGCATTTTCAGTATTTTTCATTTCTTTATGTATTCTTGTTTAAGCTGATTTTTTGTGTCTTTTATTTAATTTTATTAAAAGTAATTTTTTTTTTACATGATTGTGTGTTTCAAACATTTTTTATATTCATGATATCTACTAGAATCCTGTTCGGACATATTTCTGTAAGTTACAGGTCTACAATTTAAAAAAAAAAAATTTCATGAAAAACTGTAACGCTTTTAGAACAGAAATCTAGACCTCAGTGTAACGCCCAGGTGGTTAATAATAATTATAGTAATATTAATAATAAATAATAAATAAAGGGGTGGGATATGATAGCAAAGCAGTCAGTTCTGGAGCATGATTTGTTGCAAGCAGGAAAAAATATCTGAGCAACTGCAACAAGGACCAAATTGTAATGACGAGATGGCAGGTCCTGGTACATTGGGGATCGTACTTATCAAAAGAAGTCCAAAAAAGGGCAACCAGGTCATGGGTGTCCATGGCCCAATAATTTATGTGTCAGGGGAAGGCTAAACCCCAAAGCCAAAGAAAGGCTACTGTAGCTAAAATTGTTGAAAACCTTATAGCAGACCATGAGAAAAAGGTGTCAAAACACATTGCATTGCAAGCTGCATATGAGGCTCCATAGTTGCAAACAACTCAGAGTGCCCATGATTACCTTTGTCCAATAGGCACATGCGTGTAACCATCTGGGTAGGCTGTAGTGTGTGCATTGTTTACCTGCGAAAAAGATGTACAATGGGGAGAAGGCTGGAAGATTTTAGATTTTAGAAGCAGAATGCACCAGCTGGATATGTTTCCAGTGAACCATTCCCACAGTTACAGACACAAAACAGGGGCAAGGTGCCTGTAAGTATATGCTGTGAACATTTTGGTGATAAATACCACAGGACAGCTTTATAGACCTTTTGAAGTCCATGCGTTAATGGACAGAGCTGGTGGCACAAAGGGACCTACACAATATTAATCAAGTGGTTGTAATGTTTTGGCTGATCACTATATACAGTAATTCATAAGCTGAACAGGCTTATATGTATGCAGCCCCAATTCTTTATATAGGTACAGAAACACCAAAAGTTCGGGGTCACTCAACATAACATAAGAATCCCAGTATGGAGTGTGTTACCAAATCCAACAAAGCAAAATGTCACTGAAATACATTTCAAAACCAGATACATATACATAAACAGGGTAATATACAGAGCAATACAAAAGTTTCCCAGCATAAAAACTCTGTAAAGCTGCATTGAAGCAGCAGTACAGCTTTACTACCTTTTGCAAAAAACACTGTTTTACCCTGGGAAGCTGAAAAAGTTTTTTTTTTTTAACATGTCCTGGGGAATTTTTGTATTTCTTTGTATATTGCTCTGCCTCATGTTTTCACCTTTTTGCTAGTTTGTAATCAGTCTCAGTGGCTACCCTATAACTTATCAATCAATATTCTTTATAAGGCATTGTATTGCTCACTTGGGTTGAGATTCAACCAATAAAAGGCAGATTCACGGACATCCAAATTATTTGGGCAAATATGCCCAAGTTAAGGAGTCTTTTGGCTTCATTGAACCTTGGCATGACAGTATATAGTCTTCACTTGAAGTACATGCCACAGGGTGACAAACCAAAAGAACAATTTGGCAACTGGGAAGTGGCAGGAAGTGCCGGAACAAGAACATCAATGGGTTACTTTTACTAGGTATTACTAGGTAATACTTTAAAGAAAGCTACAGATTTAAAATCACTGAATTTGACTTTTTAAATGGCAATAACATGTTAAATTGAATGTGAAATTTAAAGTATTTGGTTTATTTAAACTGTATGCTGTATTTAAATAAATGTTGTGTATTTTTTCCATAGAAATCAAAATACTAATACAGTAAAAAGTCCTAATAGCCATTTTCAAATGCTCAGTATGAACAACAATTTTCTGAAGCAGAACACAACAATTGGACGCGCTTCCAGTAAATCACTGCCACTCCAAAGGAAAACAGTTAGTGATGTTCCTTTGGTCTGCTGATGGAAATTCACTGGAAATGTGAATGTTGACTTCTGCTTCCGATGATTCATCCATCATACCTGGAATCCCCATTTATGACTCCCTTAATGAGGATCCAGAGAGCTGTAAGCAGTTATAATGCTTCAATGATGGAAGGATGATGGAGAGGATTTTAAAGTGCTAAGGGCAGGAAGGGTTGAAATCTTTGTTTTACCTGGAAAACTTTATCTCCCCAAAGTGAGAAATCCCCTCAGGCACTTCTCATTGGAATATTTCCCTTCCTGTTCCAGGTACACCTAAAAAAGTTTAGATTTCAATGTCAGAGAAATAGTGAGGGTCCCCCCCAGCAGGGTCACAGTAAAATCCCAATATTTGAATACTTCCACACTCTCTCTGTAAGGGAATGACAGTAAATTGCCACGCACAACTTTTGGCATATATAGATGTACACACCTGGCCAGTATCTTGCTTGTGGGTTTGTAGCTCGGCACACACAAATGTGCTAGTGTTTGCCCAGTGCTGTGCACCAGGAGTATACTTCCAATGATGTGCAGGGTAAAAAGTGCCCTGATACAGTAAGCATGTGATTAAACTCACCAGTTGCCATCAATAGACCTTTATAAGACTGAACTGATGAACCTTCCAATGCAACGAGATTGATACATCTGTCCCATGTTCCCGAAGTCTTACGGTATCTTCCATCGCCAACCTAGATTGACCAGTTGCTATTTCTGCCTGCTCGCTGCCCCTGACCCAGCTTTGCCTACCATTAGTGTACTCTGCTGCCATTGTGTTACTGATTTTTGCCTGTCCCTGATTTCGCACTTGTGCTCCTTATATACCGTTTAACTGAATTTCTATTAGCCTTGTGTTTTTTCCTGATTTTATCTACATCTGCTGCTACCAAACCGTGCCTGACCTCTGCCTGTGCAACCCTTGCTGGGTCCTGTTGCATTTCTCCCTCAAATCTGATATAAATTCAACATCCCTGTAATCTTGTGGAACTCCGGCTTTCTGTGTCTGTAGGGTTCTGTACTCTTCTTCAACTTTGCAAAGCTATAGTTTGCAGTATTGCTTCTTCGACTTCTGTGTGTATCCTTGCTGGGGAGATTTACTTTGTATTTGTCAAAGTGACCATTGTGATGGGAAAGAGAAAGTATTAGGAGTTATTCATGTATTAGGTATCATGTATGTTCTCTTTAAGGCTTAAGGCCCTTCAATCTGGTGAGATTTCCTATCAGGTCAATTTTTTTTTAAATTCTAATATCTACATATGTCTATTATTATTAATAAATTATTATTATTAAACAGGATTTATATAGTGCCAACATATTACGCAGCGCTGTACATTAAATTGGGATTGCAAATGACAGACTAATACAGACAGTGATACAGGAGGAGAGAACCCTGCCCCAAAGAGCTTACAATCTAGTAGGTGGGGGAATTTCTACAAATGTAAAATAAAAATGGCCTCACCAAGACATCATTAAATATGATGATAATATAAACTAACTACCATAATAACAAATTTATATTAAAGCACCTAATGTACAAGGTCTAAAATAGTACAGAACAATTTCTCTAATACTATGGAGGTCTCCATTCCCTATAATATACTGATAGGCTGCACTCCTCTAACGAGCACATAACAGCGCTATGTGTATGTTATATATACCATTTAAATGCAAACTGTGTTCCAAAGGACTCATTATCTCAATTATTCCAATGACTGCAGAAAAAAACATCTTACATCCTGTCCATGTATCATTGTCATCAGTCATTACTCAATTTTTAAACATATGGTTACCTGATTATTTTTTACTGTACAGGATACTTTGCACAAAGTGGAAAAGTCAAAAAACTCTAATGTGTAGTTTAACAAGAGTAAATATATGGCATTGTATGTATTGGCAAACCAGGATGGCTAGTTTATGGCAGATCAGTGACTCAAACACGTCTTCATTTCCTTTTGCGTTTGATTTGTTTAACATCTGACTAAGAAACTGTGATTTAGTGCATTGTATTCCTTGGGAAACTACCAATTTGCAAAGGGCTGTAGTAAATTGGCTAAAATTAACTTTTTTAACAACTTTTCCATTGACTGCGACATCATGAAATAGTCAGAGAATATTAACAGGTGGAGTTATTTGAGCTAACCCAGTAGCTGTTCCGTATATCGGTAACATAACGTCTGCGTGTTTCATTATGGTTGATGGTAGTTCCTGAGAAATACATTTAAGGCTGTGTATGTATATGCCAAGACTTGTTACATCAACTCAGCAGGTGTTGCCTGCTGGATGGTTACATGTCTACTGGTGTGTTCAATGTTTGCAGAATTCCAACTCAATGATAATTGCCGGTACAATAAGTGATTATGGTTTCCTGAACCAGGAAATGTTCTGAGTGCAACCTGGGTTCCCGGTTTATACAGGATGTGTGAGTGGTAGCCTCCATGGAACAACAGACTTTCTCTTCCCAGTTACATCATAACCTAGTCATACACACTAATTGTCTCAAGATGGAAATTTGGGAACTAAAACCATTTGTTTAGTGGTTTTATTGGCCTTTTTATGTCTTACATTTATTGCATATTCCAGTCAACTAATGTTTCACTAGAATTACAGTTACGCACCAAATTAAAATCAGCATTGGGCCAATAGTACCCAGAAGTCACTGCATCTGTGCCAGTCAAACTGTCTATTTGTTTTACCTTATCTGAGTTCAGTGTAACTATTGCATCCCTAAACAGCAAATCTGTATATTTGCAGCTTTAGATCACATGATTTAGATGTATTTTATCTGTGAATTTAGGATTTTGGTAAAACTCAGGATCTTAAATCCTAGAAGAAGACATTACTACACTGTACAGGAGAATATTTTTGTAGTATTTAGGACCCTCCACTGTGCCAGGATCCCCCCAAATGTCCTAGTGACGCTACCCCCACATTGTTGAGTCCAATTGAAGCCTTTGAGTCGTTTTTAAAGTTTCCTCCTAAGGAGTTATACTTTGTATACTTTATCCAGCGTTTTGGCAGGAAAGTATAGCTCCTTTTTAAAATCCTTCATGATCAGCAACTTACATTACCAGGTTACCTGGAAATCCAAGGACATGATTTATAATACAGTGAATCTGACATTCCCTCAAACATTCCCTTATGGGATTCTTCCAGGTCAATGTGTTTCAATGGCAGTAATTGATTCCCACCAGAGAATGTTTGAGGGAAGGTCCTATTCCCTACTTTAAAATAGGACCCTAAATGTTAAATAAAGTATATAATTTTTCCAAGAATCAAAGTTAAAAAAATAATTTTTAAAGCCATGTGGGGTTCATTTGAAACTAAATTTATCTCATTAACATCCCAAGCCTAAGATCAACAAGAAGTTTTCTTAGCAACTCACCACAAGCAATGACTGCCAAACCTTACTTGCTTAGTATTGCCACTGCAATTAAAGGTTCCCTGCCTGGCATTATATAAATTCAAAGTTAGCTGCAAGGTCAGCCGTTTTATATATATATATATATATCTTTCCTGATTTTCTTTATGAATATGGCCTCACCATCTTACGCCTGGGGCTTTTTGCACCATGGAGGAACATTGGGCTATTTGTACACCCTGAAAGTGTTTATTTATATTTTGCCCTCCTCTCAATCTGCGGACCCAAATGTGGCCCCTCGGCTGTTTTTAGTTGGTCCCCGCTTTAGCAATATCCATTTTACTTGTTGCAACTTCCATGTAGAGTTTCTGGACACGGAGTTGTGAATTAAGCCGTAAAAAAACTTGAACCTTAGAAACTGCAATATTGTTTTTATAACATAAGGGACAAGTGATAGGAAAGAAAGTACCGTATTTTTTGGCATATAAGACGCACTTTTTCTTCCCCAAAACTGGGGGGGAAAAGTGGGTGCGTCCTATACGGTGAATGCAAGTTTTAAAAATAATTAAAACCGGTAACATACGTACCCGATACCGCGATCCTGCGATCCTGCGTGCTTCTCGTCTTCTCTCTTCTCCTCCTGGCTGCAGCGCGTGTCTCCGCCTTCCTGCAGACCCAGCGAGGAGAAGCGATCCCGGAAGCAAGCCGGCGGAGAGAAACAGACCGGTAAGTGGGAAGGGATGATCAGCAGGGGATAAATAGGCACAGAGTGGGGAATTTATCCTCTTCTGATCACTCTGTGCCAATTTATCCCCTTCTGATCGCCCTGTGCCAATTCAACCCCTTCTGATC
>NC_092861.1:131854597-131927133 GCF_032062135.1 Pyxicephalus adspersus
TGGCACAGGGTGATCAGAAGGGGAATAATCTTTCAGAATCTTTTTTTTCTAGATTTTCCTCCTTTAAAATTGGGTGCGTCTTATATGCCGGAGCGTCTTATACGCCGAAAAATACGGTAGTATGAGAAAATATTTATTAATATGTAGAGTAAAACTGAGCTTTGATACTTTTTGAAGTCATACTGGTAAAAAACAGTATGGATAATACAGGATAATACATTACAGCAACCTTTCTCAGCCTTTTTAATATGGAACAACCATTGAAAAAACCTTTTATCTTCAGGGAACCCCTGCTATAATTACTATATTCACAGCTCACAGTACAATAATGGTAATTATTGGGGAGAATGCCTCTTACATTGCTGGCTGGGGAAAGAATGCCACCCTTACAGATAGCCAAAAAGATCATTGGCGTCAGTTAAACTGACCTGAGAGACACAAATTGCTCATTACTCAAGGCACCACTAGCAACCTCTGAGGAACCCTGGTTGAGGAACGAGGACATATTGGGAAATCCATTGGTGGTCTGTACTTGTAAAAAGTTAAGAACTTCTTCTATGGATGCTATCCTATGGATCAGATGGTGATCCCGATTTGATGGCCGATAGCATTAAAATTACTATTTTGGAATACACACTTTTGACACGTCAGCATTGTTTTACTTTTTTGCCACAACTACTCATCAGTTTTTCCAGTTGTTTCTAAGTCAAATCTATCAATGTTTATATAATACCAAGAACCCTAATCCCATCTTTAGCGAAAAAGAAAAGGTTACCGATATGGAAATGTGATTAAAGTGGCGGTTTCTAGTGTTAATTCTCAAAGAAATATTTACCCGACTTGTTTCTGCTTTGAAATGACAACAGTTTCATCACGGAGTGTTTTATGAGGGAAGGATCTATGTCATTTTTTCCAAGCATCCATCTTGCAATTAGCAAGACTCACCTTGCTCCTAAACCCCACTTAGAAAATGTCAGAACAGTAGTTAATTCATGGGATGTATTTGACAAACAAGACCTTATAAACACACTCACCATTTGCTCAAGTCTCTTAGGCATAACATAACAGAAGACTCACTGGAAAAGCTGAGATAAACTGGCAGCCGGTGTTGTTGTTGAGCGTAAAAAGATTCAAAGTAAACAAGTCCGTAAACTACGTGTCACTCATGGTACTAAAGTCGCTGGCGAAATGATCATTATAAACAACGTAATCCTGAGGGGTTCATTTTGAAATCACCGCCACCTGCTAATCCAACTAGCTAATGCTAACCTGTGGTTGCCTTAAAACAAGATGGTGTCCAAGATGTCAGGACATGAAAGAGAAAATTGAGAATCCATTACTATTTTAAATTTTGTCCTTGGGGCAACCAAACACCATTGCGTAGTGTTTGTTTGTTTTTTTTATAAAAACCAAAGCTAGGTCCAATTTAGTGGATCTTATGGCACAAGGTCTACTTAAAGAAAAACTATCAATAAATAAAAAAAAATAAGAACACTTACCTTTACACGTGGAAAGCCATCAATCCCTCTGCAATCCTAGTCCAGTCGGTCCTGATCTGTCCTGTCTCCCTTCTTTGTTTTGGCAGGAGTTGGACCCATCTTCTTTCTCTTCTTCTGGGTTCTTCTTCCTATGTCGCCCTATTCCGCACTGCACAGGCGTGAGATCAGGTGACGTGCCTCCCAGAAAATGTTAAAAAAACAATTGCTAATCTCACTGCGCATTACATTACAAGAAAACCTCTTCTGCACATGCCCAAGAGCAAGCATGTGCAGAAGGAGCAGCCTGCAGTCTAAATTGGAAGCTCAGAGCCTCCTGGGATATATTTCATGTATCCCAGGAGGCTCTGAGCTTCCAATTCAGCCTTTACTGGTGCTGTGATAAAGACAGAGGGAGAGGGGTTTCCTCTTCAAATCTAAAAAAAAAATTGAGAATTATCCTAAAAAAAGGGTCATCCATTATTTGTTTAAAGTAAAAAATGTGAAACTAGGTCTCCTTTAAAGGGAATGTTTACAGGCTTTGCATACATGTTACCCCAACAATAAAATTCTATTTTGTGGTTCATTTTGGCCTATTGAACAAATCTTTGAAAAGCAAGTTTTAAATTTGTTAAATAAGTGAAAATAAAATACCTGTTGGTCCTGCTAGAAATCTTGTTAAATGATAGCTGATAAATGCTCTCTGTCTGTGCTGCAATCTTACCAGTAATTTATTTTTTCCCAGTCATTTATCCTATTATAAAATAATAAAGGAGGAATAAGGAAAGGAGTTGGTGTTTGTAGTTTTGATCTAGGATGACAACACTGCTTTTCTATAAATACAATCAGGCACTGGCAAGAAGTGCAGTAGTAGTAAAAAAAACAAAAATGCAGCCATCACATCTAAAGACTGCTGCTATATATATTACATTAATAATATTATTATACTTCGTTTATAAAGTGCCAACATAATAAACAGAGCTGTACATTAAATAGGGCTTGCAAATAATAGACAGATACAAACAATGACAAAGGAGAAGAAGAGGCCCCAAAGCAGTGTGCAATCTAATAGGTGGTACATTTTTGTCCTTGGGTTTGGAAAAATTTTAGGGTTAGATTAAAAAATATTGGTAAAAATGTTAAATATTGGAAAGGTTGTTTTTTATTTTCGGCTCGGTGTTTCTTTTTAAAGAGTAGTATTACAGAGATTACAGAGGTGAATGAGGGCTTGTTTCAAAGTGGTGTCACTGCTTGTTTAGAATACGTAAATACTTTAGTGAGCAAAGTCTTGGCACAGGTTCACCTTATGCAAATGAAGGACCATGACCCCATTCCTCCTCCACTTGCATTTTTTGGCTAACTTCCCTATTCAATGCTTTGTACAGTATACTGGCATATATACATAATAATAAAATAAAGTATAAGACTTTGTATTTCATCGGGCCTACTGTCTATGTATGTATGTCTATTTATGTATGTAGGTATGTGTTTTACATAAAATGGCAATAGCGGGTAGCACAGTGGCTCTGAGGTTAGTGCTCTGGACTTTGCAGCGCTAGATCCCAGGTTCGAATTGAGGCCAGGACACTGTCTGCATGGAGTTTGAAGGTTCTCCCTGTGTTTGCGTGGGTTTCCTCCATTCCAAAAACATGCACTTAGGTTAAGTGGCTTCCTCCCAAAATTGGCCTTACACTGTATTAAAGACATATGACTATGGTAGGGACATTAGATTGTGAGCCCCTTTGAGAGACAGTTAGTGACATGACTATGGACTTTGTACAGCACTGCATAACATGATGGTGCTATATAAAAACTGTGTAATATTAAAAAAAATTAGAGGCAGAATACACCACATTTTTTGTCATCATTATGCCTTATCAAGATCAGATTTACAGGTAATAAGCTTTCTTACCTGGAGATCCTCCTAGTAATAACATTGCAGGCTGACAATGCCACACCACTGTTAATTAGCAAAATCATCGTCAGCATGTTATGCATACCTATTAGGCAGCCCTTGGTAAACTGCAGGCTGCTGCTTATTGCAAGGTTTTGGCTTTGCATTGTCAGCCTGCAACAATGGCATAAGAAACATTTCCAACATTATCCAACATTTGGATAAGAGAATTGTATACACTGCCAAACATAATGGATAGTAGATTTAGGGTTTACATCCACTTCAAGGATCTGATCCTAGCAAAGGGGTATTGCCTTGATAAAGGTGTCCACAGGGCCCAGTGATGGACCTACCCTGTCATCCTTCTTAGATTATTATTATTATTAATAATAAACAGTATTTATATAGCGCCAACATTTTACACAGCGCTGTACATTAAATAGGGGTTTCAAATGACAGGCAGATACAGACAGTGACACAGGAGGACAGGACCCTGCCCTGAAGAGCTTACAATCTAAAGCTACATACACACTTCCAATTATTATCGTTGGAAAACGAACGACGAACGTTCATGCACGATATATATGAACGATCGTATAGCACCGATCCTGCACATAGAGTTAACGACACGATCGTTCGTAGATATTGTACACACAATAGATACGATCGTTTGAGCGATAGAGGAACTATGTGCACGACAGGAAAGTGACGGACGTTCGTTCATCACGCATGCTCTGAACATGGACGATCAACGAACGACCGTACACACGAACGATGTTCAACGATCGTCGTCCAATCCGATCCGTCGGTCCGGTCGTTCGTTTCCAGCGACTTTCCTCGTTCGTCGGCGTCGTTGGTTACTTTTTTACGAACGATTTTTTGCCCAATCGATCGTTCGTCGTTCGATTGGAACGATAAAAATTGGAAGTGTGTACGCACCTTAAGAGGTGGGAGAAGTAGCACACAATGAGAGGGGATATTCATAGGATATTTCCTAAAACACTTTTAAAGATAAAAAAAATAATTATATCATCACCCTCCTAAGATTTCCATCCTTATGCTATTTCAGTCAATTAATATCCTGAGAATTTTTTTATACACAAGATGTTATTTTTTGATACACTTTTAAATCCAAACACATGTCCTGGATAATAACACAGCAGGTTAGGAAATTCACTGCAGAAGTATCCGTCATTGACTGCAATGCACGCCAACGTGTTTCAAGATCGACAAGATATGCCGGTGCCAAGGGATAAAGTGAACAAAGCCTGGGACTAAGCTCTTTAAACAATGAGGGTCTATTCTCTGTCACTGCACCTGAGTTCCAACGCATGTACCGCAATTACCTTTTCATTGTTAAATAGCAAGGAGGTGGCGGTGCCAGATTTCACCAGCGCCTATTTACACAGCATAGGAAATTCTATCATAACATGATTGTAGTTTTCTCATTGCTAGTGCTACCTATTACTTGAAACAGATGAAAATTGAACTCCAAGCAAACAGCTAAACAGATAAAATATAATTTTTTATTTGCCAGAGGATTTGCATTTATGGCTATCTGGTTTGAAAATGTACATGGCTCTGTTGTACAGTACAGTTCAATAACAATTACAGGTCTTCTCCCTACCCCCAACCTTGACAATGAAGGAGAAGCAGCAGACTATTGAGATAGCAGAGCAATGTTTAAAAAAAGTTTTCAAAATGCAAAAGAAAGCATATATAAATCATATGTAAATCAATCTAATTGTAATATTTATAAGCCTTTTATTAGGAAACGTTTTCAAAAATTATCTATTAATATTTATATATTGTACATTATTTTTTTTGTTTTTCTCTTACCATTTTTAGATCATTTTCTAGGGGCAGTAGTGTTTGTTTTTATGTATATATTAGTCCTATTTTCTGCATTGATATTCAGTTCTGAGCTTAGTTCCTTTCTTAAGCTGCGTACACACCTGCAATTTTTCTCGTTGGAAAGGATCTTTCACGATCCTTTCCAACGAGAAAAGACTGCACGATGCATGAACGATGCTGTACATACAGCACCGTTCATGCTCTATGGAGAGGGGAGGGGGAGAGCGACGGAGCGGCACCCTGCTGCGCGCTCTCCCCTTCCCTTTCATTACGATCGGTCGTCGTCCATCGTCCATGGATCCGCCAGGACGGTCGTCGGACGATGGACGACGACCGACTGTACACACGGCAGATTTTCGCCCGATAATTGGCCGATACCGATTATCGGGCGAGAAAAATTTGCCGTGTGTACGCAGCTTTAGTCTGAGTTAAAGATTACAAGAGGCTGATATCACATTAAACTGCTTGCATTAAAAAATATGAAATATTGTATTGAAAAATACCAAGTCTTTTATATCTTTTTATATATATATATTATAAAAATGATTGATAATGTAACCTAACTTACTCAAGTAGAAGACAGAACCTTTCTAACAGAAAAGAAAGAAAACGATTAAAAATGAGGGGTGTTAAATAAAAGAGGAAATAAAATTGTTGATGGGTGATGAGCTTCTACTATAGTCAGAATATGCACATCATGTTTGCCAATCATGGCACAGACTTACCTGTGTGTAGCTGCCCCGCACTAATGATGGGTCCAGGACCTGTCATCACTGCATCCTTGGAAGGCACAATCTTTGCTGCAAGCTCCACAGCGGACTTCCAAGAGGACAGCAATCCACTCCGGCCATTGGATGGCCACTGTCGATGTAACTCCTGCACGTTTTTTCATTGCAAATGTTTTTTCAATCTTTTTTATCAATTAGCTCTACCTCTGGGTGCCTTTTGAGTCTAGGTCAACTTTAAGCAGGTGACAATAGACAAGAAAAGTCTATTATTAAGCTGCCAAGTGGTGATACCACTGTTCTGGTGAATACTGTAAAACTTTTTCACCGGTGGTCACCACTTCCAATAGAAAATGTAAATCCTTCCAAAGGTAATACATACAGTAATAAAACTTGACTGACGTTCTGATCTTTTCACATTTCTCTTACAGGCATGCCTTCCCTTATAAACCCAGTTTTTACTACTTTTCTTGTAGTTTAATAGAAGGTACATTATGCAGCATGGTGGTATGTTTGTCTCTTCCCCCTTGCACAGAACAGAGTACAGAACCTCATTTTTCCTCCATGGGGTTAATACTCTGTTCTGGGTTTAACTAAAACATGCAACAATCTGTGGCAACATTCAAGACTCCATTTTCTGAATACTTCAAGTGCGTCTGACCTTTAGAGTTGTGGGAACCTCATAAACAATGTTTTCAGAATAAAAAAAAAGAACTCAATATGCATTTTATATTATGTGGCCAGCTACATGAAAACATTGCTTTGCAGATTTCCTCATGTCTAAAAGTTTTTTTCCCACTTGGATCTAGATATGAATTGTCAAATCCAATACAGCTATGAATCAATCTTCATGGTTTCCTTTTTTTAATTTAAAAACAGAGAAAGGACAAAAAGTCCCAATCCTGTTTTATTCTTCTCCAGTTGTACTCCTCCTAAAAAAGGAATTCCATCTTTTAGAATAACATATTATGATATACAATTAATCATTTGCCAAATCTTTTTTCCCTACTAGTACATTCCTATTTCAAGCCTCCAAATGCTTAGAAATGATTTTGGAATATTGCAGGGACTTAATATAAGTCCCATCTCTCATCCAAGCCTCTCCAGTTGTTTTCTTCTATATGCCTCAAATTTCTGTTGATCTTGGTTGTTGACCCAGTTTGCTTATTGCTTCAAAAAACTACTTTCCACTTCTGGAAGGTTCATCTTTGGATTCAGTCTCATTTGACGTACAACTTGTGGCTGGGTAAAAGGTTTATTCCATAGTCCCTACTTTAAAATGTGACTCTTTACTTAAATCCAGAAGGTACAACTCCTCTGTAAATGTATTGACATCCTCTGCTTTGTCTTGCATCTTTTGCTTGTCTGTATAGAAAAGCACTTTTTGTTCTTATGACTAGGTATGAGCAAAAATTGGAGAATCCAATTCTCTATTGATTAGTGGAAACTATTACATGGTGTGCCAGGTGAGAATCTGATGTCCCCCGTTGTGCAAAGCCTAAAATAACCAATATATTAGATAATGAAAATGATCATGATTCCAGTTGACAATTCCAATTCCAATTGATTTTTGCAACGGCAGGAACAAACAAGTATTGTATAGAGAACACTATTCTGTTCTATGGTGAGGGCAGGGGGTAGTATGAGCAATAGGTCCCCACTGGTTTCTTCTAAAAGCAAACAAAAGCAGTCATTAGTGGTCTCGTGGTTACACAACCAGCATGGTGGATCGCTAAACAATGTTTTGGGACCACTGTACTAAAGTTAGTTTTTTCACTTTAATTGATCACAAGCGACTGTTTCAGGCAAGGAAAATCTAAGATCTGTATGAGGCTAAAGAGTACTGTTCCATACATAAAGACCCCCACCACACATATACAGGAAGTACAAGAGCTACCTTCTCTGGTAAAAATTTGTGGCCGTAGGTAGGTGACCACATCTTTAAGCAGAAGTAAAAATTACAAAAAAATTGAAAGCAGGCAGATTATTTACTTGCCTGTCTCATTGATGTTCCTTTTGCAAATAAATAAACCTGCCTGCTCACAAGTTTTAAAACAAACTCATCTGTCCTCATGCCACCATTTTCCTCTGGTCCTCTCCTGGGTTTGGGTCTTCTGCCATCTTGATTGTCCAGCATGATATAACCCTGGCCTCGTACTTTACAAAATAGTTTTTGAATGGGCAGGTAATGTTTTATTTCAGGAGCATCACCTGTCCCTTTTACAATAATCAATCTACCTGCTTGGAAATTTATTTTCATCAGTTTAGTTCTACTGGCTTTAGATCTAAAAGGACAATGAGACATGCAAAAGCATGAAGACCATTGCAAGATTTCTCCGTCAGGAGGTCAGCACATAGATATGTATGCACGCACTATTTAGGCATACATATTTATGTTAAAGGAGTTCCTAGGAAGAGATACATCTTCAACTGGCTGATACTGGGAATAAACTGTGACAACCTGACATTGACAACTGATTTTTTCTTCTGCAGATCAATTGACCAGGTTTCTCCACTTTTTCCTACTGATAGTGACCAAATACATTGGTCCCAAACAGACAATAGATTTTCCTTTATTTGTATATTGTTTCACATTATTGTATATGAATTTATCCAGTCTTCAACTTGCTGAGAGCAGGTTGAGCTTTGTGCACATTGTATGTTCTTTATTATGGCAAAGCAGATATGTTAGGGACACCCCACCTTCCTAATTTGTGAGAGAGAATAAAATACCTTTATTTAGTCAGAAATGGTAATAGGTGTCTGGATTTCATCATGCATGTATTATCACAATGCACACTACATGTGTTACATATGCAATCTGAATGATATACCAATGCACATTCCTAATGGACACACATTGCATATATTGCAGTGCAACACGTCACCTGAACCTTTTTTAGTGTTGAATGGGCTGTGTTAACACATTGCAGGGTGTAGACCCAGGCCTAATTATTTGAGTCGATATCTATATTATCAGGACATGTTAGGGTAGTAGTCTAATAACCATAGCCCAATAAATTATATTAGTACATTGTTGTGCCAGTTTTGTGGCTTTGGGCAGTTCAGTGCTCTTTGCCATGTGTTTGAAATTAAATTGTGTTGTAAGTGATAACCCAAAGCCTCTGTTAAGAGTTGAGAGAACAATTGTACACAAGGTTTACTCCTGCTTCCTTGTCTTCTCACTGCCAACTAGGCTGCCATTGTCAGACTTGTGAGAAATACTGAACCTTGTTTCATACAGTACGTAACCATTGTTAAATATTATCACTGTTGACTTCCCGAGCAAAAAACTATTGTAAAGGAAGCAGTTACTGATCATATTTTATTTCAGCTTTTTAAAGTACAAGCTC
This sequence comes from Pyxicephalus adspersus, assembly GCF_032062135.1. NCBI lineage: Eukaryota > Metazoa > Chordata > Amphibia > Anura > Pyxicephalidae > Pyxicephalus > Pyxicephalus adspersus. Next base: position 131,863,899 of record NC_092861.1, read on the forward strand.
TTTATAATACTATTACATGAACTTTTTCTAAGATCTTCTTAACATTACTGGCTACTATAGGTGATCCGTACACTGTTCAGCTATCCAAATCTCAGCACAGTGTAGCTTACGATAATTTAGAATCTGCCATTACCCACACACAGGCCTCACCATCTCTCCTCATGCTACCAAATTTTTAAACCGAACATATCTGTCTACGAATAAAGAAGCTGTGATGGCAGAGGCACAAGCAAGTTTCACGTCGTTGGAGTTACGGGCCGTCATGAAGTTTTAGTTTCTCCAGGGAAAGGAAGGACACTTCTCCCCCAGTGTTTGTGACATCTCAGTGTGAATGTCCTTTGCTGACCTTCCCTGGAGAAACAAAAACTTCATGGCGGCCTGTAACTCCAACGACGTGAAACTTGCTTGTGCCTCTGCCATCACAGCTTCTCACTAAAAGAAAAAACAGTTTTCAGAATCACAAAGACCTAATATTTGCACAGTTAAATACTAAGATATTAGGCTGTCATATGCCCCCACACTAATTTTTCTATTTCATCTGGAAGGGGGCAAAGCCAGGAAATTTTCAGCACCCCCTCGTAACTTGTTCAATTTAGTAGCTAATTAAAAAACAAATATCAACTCCAATGCTCAGCCATCAAAGCTCAAGCATAACAATTAGTTACATTTACATTAAAACAAGCATACTAGGACAATAGTTCCCCTTATCTACGCAAGGGTAACAGTACATAAACTACCATCATGAATAATAGGGAGGTGGGTGGGGATCTTGATTTGCTGCTCTCCTAAAACTGGCACATCTGACTTCATTTAAATTGCATATATATCTTGTTGTCAGTTACCTGGTAATACAATAGCTGCACCAGGTCTTTTGACATGCATGTTGTAACAATAATTACACCTGTCTTATCAGTCCCATGTATGGTAAATAGATGTAGTAACAAATAGGAGAGAGAAAGGCAATTAGACAAGATTATCCCAGCAGATAAACTAAACAATGGTGGGGAGGGCTGCTACATTCTAATTGGGGGAATGCAAATTGCTTTTATTCATTCTCTGATGGAGAATTAATTACTGTCATTGACCACTGCTTGGGCTAGAGTGGGGTAGGGGGTAGACCCACAAAAGACTGTCCTGGAAATTTAACTGTCATTGCAAAAAAAAGGTATCATGGGTAGTACTTAATTCTGTTGTTTTTGCAAGTACACTAATATAGCTACTATCACCTTAAGCATCACTGTCATAGAAAACACATTGGCCCTGATTAACCTCCTGAGCGGTTCATTTCTGTCTGGATTTTTATGTCTAAAAGCGGTACATTGTTTTTCACGAAAATGTATTTTATAGTATAACAATAGTATGAGTATAAAAAAACGTTTATTGAGAAAAATTGAGCAGGAGGAGAAGAGTTGATGATACTTCATGCATCATTGGATGCACCCTTTGCTATATTGGCCGTGGTAATTGGTTAAAACAAAAAGGCCCATAAAGTGTTTCTCTCCAGTTTTGTTGCATGGATATCTGAAGATCTGCTAACCTAATTGATCATCTCCACAAGACAAGGATCAAAGTTAATAGGGAAAAAACAAATAGCGAGTATTTGAGGGTTAGGCACACTTAGCTGGAAATTCACTGTCAGTTTTGAAGGGATGATAGTGTCCACTTACATGGGGTAGGCACATATTTTGGATTTTGGGGCTACAGCAAGTAATTGAAAGCTCTGAGAATGAGAGGTGTCACTATTGCTTGACTGGGAGATAGATTTTTTTTGTGAATCTGCAGAAAATTGAGATGGTTATAAACTATAGGGCCCTGCCACTCTCTCCGCTCCTCCAATGACCTACTAATGACTTCCTCACTCATAACCTCATCACATGCACGGTTCCAAGACTTCCCTAGAGATGCCCCAACTCTCTGGAATAGTCTTCCTCATCCAATTCGGCTTGCTCCTACTTTCTGCTCATTTAAAAGAGCGCTCAAAACCCATTTTTTCAAACTTGCCTACCCATCTTCTTCTGTCTTTTGAAACCATCACTACTTCCCACCACTACATATCTCCCCTCCTATTGTTTGTGAAATTCCCCCACCTCCTAGATTGTAAGCTCTTCGGGGCAGGGTCCTCTCCTCCTATATCACTGTCTGTATTAGTGCAATCCCTATTTAATGTACAGCGCTGCGTAATATGTTGGCGCTATATAAATCCTGTTTAATAATAATAAAATTTAATAATGTGATGCTGTGGTGCTTTTCTTCTTGGTATAAAATAACATTACTCAAGCTTGTCTACATTTCAGCGTTTTGCAATCCCTATACTTCAGAAAAGAAGAATCAACACAAGGAGCTAAACGTAAGCTCCATGGCAAATAAGCTGATAGAAGGAAATAGTAAAATGAGCATTAGCATTTGCTGCTGCTTTTTAGTTGGAACATAGGCATGAAAATACCCATTATTTGGCAGGTAAAGCAGTTCCCATACATATATTTCATCTGGGATTTTATTATGAGGTTTAGCTTCAAACTATTTATAATCATGATAAAAAGAATAATCATAAAAAAGCATATTATCAAAGCAATCACATCACCAGAATTACATTGAAATATCATGCAAAACACAATACCTTAATTGTTCTACAGCCTGATTCTTGCACCCAAGCTATTCATCCAGGTTTGTGACAATTGCAAAGTTCTGGTTCCCCATTAAGACAAGTGCTTGTCTGTCTGTAATAAAAAAAAGCAAACACAAAATGCAAATGTTCTGTTTGGGTGCTGCCCCTTCCTACCCTTGTGCCCTAGGCTGCGTCCCACAATTGCCTTCTAGTAAACACGTTACACTGTACAAAACACTGGCATACTCAGATGTACCCAGCCGGTCGGTTCCACTTCAAAATGGTGTAATGTATTTTATTATCCCAAAGGGGGAAGGGGTTAAACTGTGATTTGTAGATTTCGTTCAGCCAGAAGCTAACATAAATATCAGTGTAAACTGAATAAGGGAAAGAAAAATATTTACTGACATTTTGGTATGCAGTTTCTTTTTACAGGATGAACTTGCTCACAAGTTGGGGGTAACCACAGAACTAGGCAAGAGGCCAGTCGGAATTTCAAGGTTAGAGGCCCTCGCTCAGTAACGTTTCAAGAAATAATATTTTTCCTTCCTGGACACCACTCCCCTCCTTCCTTACTTTCCCACTTACAAGAAAAGATCTTTGTGAGTTTCGATGCGCTCCTGCCAACCCTGTTGAATTGTTGTACGGCCCAGATAGAGACTGGCTCTGCCTCACATGTGTATTGTACATAGAGACCCGCTCCCTACATTGTTTCCAGTCTGCATTTCACAGATTGAGGAAGGTTAGACTTTCAAGAGCAATACATATCCAAGAAGTTTTTTTTTGACTAGAGCAGTTTGTATTGGCATACGAGGGCCGGTGCTAAATTTAGGCATAATTAAAAATATTAAATGTCTTATTGACCTGGTAAAGACACCTGTAAATTATTTTCGAGGAGATAGATTGAGTTAGGGGGATACGTAAAAATACATGACATTTCCAGACGTCCAGACCAGTGTAATAAATTATTTGCCAAAGGATAGTCATCTGTCTTTTTATCTTAGCTTTCCAGACTGGATGTTCAATGAATCAGTAGTTAAACACACTGATGATTCAAATCTTTTAGCATTTAATATGCAATAAATTTCTGGTCATGGATTGTGAGCCTTATGGATTTTGTAAAGCACTGAGTAATATGCCAGCTCTCTCTCTCTCTCTCTCTATATATATATATATATATATATATATATATATATATATATATATATATATATATATATTTATATATCAACAAGTTTTTTCCACATTATTTGAGTATTAAAGTACTCCCCTGATGTACCAAATAATGACTTCATATACTTTTGGTACCCTGATCCTTCACCAGACCATACGTCAATACAAAACATTTGAGCCAGCAGGAAGAACCATGGAGAGTGCTGGGAGAAGAAGAAAGTTGAGGCATCTGATCAGAACTTGCCAGGGAATATTAGCAGTGGCCAGACCTAAAAAAAGTAGCTGAAGAAACATGCCTCTGAAAGAGACGATACATGAAACATTCTTTTAAGGTGGTTTTCTCTAAACACCTACCATTGGAGTGACAGGTGTCCTTTAAGTAGAATATTTACACAGTGGAGTTGATTTACTAAAAGATTTTCAAATGTTTACTTACCAAGGTGCAAGAGATAATTACCTTAATCTTATTATCCAGCTTACCATAATTAAACGAGTAAACCAGATACTTGATGCCCAACTCCAGGCTCATTTCCACTGAGGCCATATAACCCATAAGGAATAAGTGTACTTACATTATTTTCTCCATGTGTTAAAAAAAACTCATATCATCTGTACATTTTATATTTAAACAGGTTTCAGCTTTAAAAGGTAGACAACCCTTTTATGTAAGGTAAAAAATACCTTCTTTTTTTAGAGAGGGGGTTAAAACCCTTTTTTTTAAAAAAAAAAAAAAAAAAAAAAAGGGGGTAAAGCCCCTTTTCTTTTGGCTTTATTGTCGTGGCGATAAAGACAAAATGGGGGATGCATGACGATCTCGAGCGTGCGCAGAAGGAGCTTTTTTGTTTAATGGAGGAAAAATATGCAGATCTCCCACATGTGCAGTGAAATACCACCACTACCATCTACCATAGGCTATGGCGGTGCCCAGCACTTTCTCTGAAACGTAGGTGGATTCCAGGATGACGCGGTACCCAATTCAGGAAACCACTGGAGGGATCAATGGCGCTGCAAAAGTAAAGTTTACTTTCACTTTACGTGATACAACTCCACAAAATTCAGGATCGTATAGATGGAAATACTAAGTTTTTGGTAGGTAATAAAGCTCACCTATGTTTATTTCATCTGTGAATTTATTGTTTGCCTTGAGTTTAGCTTTGATTTTTTTTTTCTTTTACTTTGATGTAAGATTTCCACATTACCACTTTCAAACAAGCACCAAGAACTTCAACCAGTGTGGTCTGATCAGAGATTTTCCTTGACATTTCAGAAGTGAGAAAAGATACTTCAACACCAGTAATCCGTCAAATTGAAGAACATGTCTTATTTTCCTAAGCCACCAAATTTGTGAAATTCTGAAAATGATCTCGTTTAATATGAGCTTGATTAAAAGCACTGAAAAATTGGGTTGAGGTGTTTTTATTTCGTAATTTAAGCAACTGTCAAATTCTGTCTTTGCGTGACTTGGAGATTTGTTTTATAGGGCTGACTAATAACAAATTAGTTTGTATGTGTTATGGATCTGAACACTGCCAGCTCAGTCTAGCATGCAATACAAAGGAAATTTCCATATCAGTGTTGAAGTATACTTTGCTAAAAAAATGTATCCCAGCACTGTTCAGCCAGCTTTGTAAAATAATCCTATAATGAAATAAAGATTGCAGGTAGAGGTTTGTGATGGGAAAGGGTTTGCAAATTTCACCTGGCAAAATATCCTTTATCTATCTTCTAGCAATTTATTTTATTTCTGCCCATGGTGCTCATGTACTTACATAAATGTATTCAAAAAGCAGGTAGCTCCAATATCCATCTTACATTACCAGAAGGCAATCTCAGAAGTAAGTCTGAAATAATTTACACATATATTCTGTGCTCTAATGACCTTCAGTGCTCCAGCAACCCAATGTGCTTCAGTGATCCTATCTGCTCCAATGACTTTATGTGCTCCAGTGACCCTATGTTTTTACCAGTGGTATCATTGATTATTATTAGTGGGAAATCTAAGAAATATATTTCAATTAATGTACAAGTATCTTGTGCATATGTGCAACTTCTACCTTGCCTTACACCTAACCCTGACCCCATGTGCTCCAGTGACTTTATTTGTTCCTGTAACCATGTATTCCAGTCACTGTATGTGCTCCAGTGACCCTATATACTCAAGTGACTATCAGTGCACCAGTGAACCTATGTGCTTCAGAGTCCCTGTGCTTGGCATTGTGCTTCAGAGATCCCATGTGCTCAAGTGGGTCTTAGTGATCCTTCGACCCTTTGTGCTCCAGTGATTCTTTGAGCCTGGGTGAAAATGTGACCCCTTGTGATCAAGTGCCTTGTGCTCCAGTGATCTTTTGTTTCAGTGACCCCGTGTTCTCCAATACCTTGTGTTTTTCAATGGCTCCAATGACCCCAATGTGTGCTTGTGACATTTTATGCTTCAGTAACCGATGTGCTCCAATGACCCTGTATCTCAAAAAATGTGTTTTCAATAAAAATGTGCAAAGATAAATGCATCATCACCAACACCCACAGTTTTAATCCGTTTTAATATCAAAGATCACATGAATAAATACCTAACCTAACTTTTAATCCTGGTAAATATTTATTAAAATGATGTAATAAAAGTATGCATTACAAAAATTAATTTCATAAAATAAAAGCTCGGTTGAGAAACAATTTAAATTAAGTTTCATTTTCATGTTTCATTAAAGATAATACTTTTATTAGACTTTTATTTTGCCATGGGGAATTTTGTAGAGAATTTTCCTCCTCCTTCCTGTCTGCCTGACTCCCTGGTTTCCTCACACTCCCCAACTTCCTCTCTGTGCCAAAAGACAGAGACTGCAAGACCGGGAGATCTGTAAGTATGCCGGGGCTTGGGGGGGATGGAAGGAAGGGGGCTGGATTGTGACTGTATATGGTGCAAGTATATTTGTGTAAATATTTATGTATACATATCCCAAAAAGTGGGAAAACTAAGGAGGAAAGAGGGGAAGTCCTGTTAAATCAGAGATATTTGATAAGTGTGGCCCTCTTACTCAGCCTTTGCACACTTCTCCCTTACACTATGGGGTTGATATAGTCTGTTTACTTACCAAGGTGAATTCTCACCATCAAAAGGTTGATTCACCTATCTTCGTAAATAAGATAAAGCTCTGCTGACTTTAACACTCAAACCATAAGTGTGATAGTCTTTGCAAAGTGAACTATCAACATTCACCAAACTATGTGAATTATTCCTTCCAAGGTGATAGATAATTCAGCTTGGGGAGTAAACAGCCTAAATATCTTTAATAAAGCAGCCCTCATGCTTTTAAACCCTGATAACAGGGTTAAGCTATGTTCAGACAGGCAATGAGATTGTAGCTTGGCTACCTCGCACCTCCGTACCACATCCTCGGGAGCTGCATGTAGTATCTCACCCACAGCACATAGAGATTAATTGGGGACAACAGTAAGTAGTTCAGTACTGCCCATTGTAAAGTGTGCAAACACATGTTTTGCCATTTAGGATTGCAGGCTGCCAAATGGTTGGCAAGGTACCAGCTATCGGTAGTCACACATGTATGTGTAATGTAAAGTCTGTGTGCAATGGCAAATATTGTGTATGTTTGTATGTAATGTAAATTGTTTTGTAACATGCCAGTTTGGAAGAAGTAAATACTTGTTCATAGTCTAGTTACAGGTTGACTATGGCTTAAAGGTTCCAGTAGATCAAAATGAATACAATGATACAATGAAAGTGGAAGCAACCATCACCTACCCATGGCCTAGCTCATTTCTATTTTCGGGGCCAAAGGGGCATTATGGCCATGATTTATTATAGCTCTCCCAAGACTGGAGAAGATAGACTATCATGGGAGAGTCTGGATACTCCAGTAAGCTTGCAATTGGTCTGATCCAGGATTGAAAACATTTGTCACTAATAGAAAATGATTTTTAAGAAATGCATTGCTAGTTTGCTAGATCAACCAAGTTCTCTTGTGATATTTTATCTTATCCATTCTTTGAGAGCTTTACTAAATCAGGCCCAATGTTTATACAAAAATACAATGCAGTTAATAATGTTAGCTGACTACCTCCCAAATTTAAAACATTAGAAAAAATGAACCATCTTGGCATGGGGGCTACTTAGTAAATGTTTGAGCTCCAGGCAGTAGAACATATCTTTAACTGAATAATGAAAACGTTGTATTTTGATATCAGGCACCAACATTGCATCAGAGAGTTTAAAAGAGAGATAAAAAGCCAATTTGTGAGCTCCCCCCTAAATATACCATCTTATTTTAAATAATCCTCTAAGGCTTTAACACAGACATGGGCAAACTACGGCTCGATGAGGTTGTGTCTCCGGTCCTTTGGGTGGTCCGTGGCTCTGGCCAGTGCCACCCTGAACAGGACCCAGCTGGGGGGGCGCACAGGCCAGAGCCGCGAAACACGTCCCTCATTTCTAACCCGGCTCATGAAGGTGGGCGGGCTGTGTCTCTGCACACAACCCACCCACTCTCCCATCGCAGGCTCAGATCTGCGATGGGAGAGTGGGCCAGGCTATGCCAGCATGACGTTACATTAAGTGGCATCATGATAGCATAACTCCGCCCATTCTCCCATCGGCCGGGCCCCTCTGTCAAATTTTATATCAGATTGTGGCCCCTGTTTGCCCACCCCGCTTTACCATATTCATAGGTACATGATCCTAAAGTGCAGCCCATATAAATCGACTTAAAAATGTGGTTTAGTGTCCCTTTAAATGGAATAAGCAAATCCTTGTGGTTGATTTTCATACAGCCCAGGTGTGCCAGGCTGAGCATTGGAGTGTACAGTCATCTTTGTAAAGTGAAATGTGCTATTAGTGACTGATAGTCCCTCTTCCGCATTGTGTATATACAGATGGTCAAGAATTACATAGCAAATAATGTACCCCAACTGTTAATAACAGGGCTTCAATCACTTCAAAGGAGGCCTGGCATTACTTTTCCTTTTTTTCATTAGGTTGCTTATTTCATATGGTGCATTCAAAGTAATTATATATGAGTATTGTAATTAGACATGATTGTCATTGCTTATTGCGCATAGTTTAATAGAGGAAAATTAAATTTCCAATAAATCTTAGCTCTTTTATTTATATATCCAGATGTCTAATATGTTTAGAAGAATTATGGTCTTTCAACAACATTGTATTTAGCAAAGCTTTACTTCACTCTGTTTCAATAAAGTAAACTTGTTTTCTAAAAAAAAATATTTTCTATTAGCCAATTGCTAACTGGCCAGTAGAAACATTTAGGAAGTTAGAATAGGGATGTCTGTATTTAAGGTGGGACAAAAGGTTTGAAAGATTCAAATTCTTTGTATTAACCTGAAAATCAGGTGAATATTTGTGTTCAATCAAATTTTCTCTATGTCCCTGAACATAGTATTGCAACCAAGATTGCTTAGGTTGAAGTTTTGTTGAGAAACTACTGTTTTAAATGCAACATCAAATTATGGCCTATTAACATCCTCAAGTCAGTTGATACAGGTAGTTCCCATGTTACAAATGAGATAGGGACTGTAGGTTTGTTCCTAAGTTGAATTTTGTATGTAAGTCGGAACAGGTACATTATTTTAAGAAATGCAGTTAGGACAGATGTTTTTTTTAACATTATTAGGCAGCATGGTGTCAGTTACTGTATAAAATCCTCACTGTACGTTAATCACAAACAAAGCAAAAAAGTTTTATGGAGCCTAGACATTGAATAAATTCTAGCGTAAGCTATGCTTTGATTTGCAAAAAGAAACAACTGCAGAGTTTGTCTTGGTCATTAAAGAGATGCAGAAGGGCTTGGTCCATGAGATCACCCACAACCTCAGCTGGGTTTAGCAAAAGATTTCTTCTGCAAGTCATGCAAACCACCCCCTCCCCCCATCAAGCCTCTGTCCTGCACACAAGGGAGCAGGGAAGTCCTGTTCATATCTAGGAGTCATCTGTATGTTGGATGTCCTTAACTTGGGACTACCTGTACTGTCACCTATACCAATTGACTATTGCATATTGAATCAGCATGCAGCTTAAAAAAGGGAACAATAAATACATACAAATTATTTAAATTACATACTTTCCGAATGACAGAATGAGCTGTACATGATTTTTTGGTGTGAGGTCTTCCTGTATATTCAGACTATGGCCTTATAGAGACATGCAGCTCTGGTGGCCAAGAAAGAGAAGGCAGCAAATGTTTAATCCCCCTAACCAGGCCACACAAGATGTAACAATATGCGTGTACCTTGCAAAGGAGTGGGGGCATGAGGAAATAAAAGTCCATTTTATAGGGGGTGAGCCAATATCACCCCCATCTAGGAGAATGAGCACGAGTGCACATTGTTACCTCTAACGATTTCTGCATACAGTTAAAAGTAAACAACAAAGAATGAAAAAAGACACTCACCAGGTGAAAAAATAATCTATTGAATAAAGAGGAAAAAAAATGATTGACTCTTAAAATAAATTTAAATTATCCTAAGTAAATCTTTGTCAATCATTTCATCCAGAAATGTAAATCCACATCACTCACAATGTCTAGCTTTGTAAATCCTAGTCAATCATGATGATCCAAGGAACTAACTTCCGATCCTTATTAGAGAAACACTGGTTGTGGTAATAGCACCAGGAATCTGTGTCACAATTCACAAGCCGTGTTTCATTCCAAAGCCGTGGTCTACAAATCTCAGTACCTGACTGCTAATAACAAGTGATAGCATGTTCTTTAAAACTACACAGGACTCCCCTTTTCTGCAACCTAAACAGCTGCTGATGGCTTTGTACTCTTTTGGTGTTGTTGATGTGCGGCTGCCTGTCCCGCGGTAAAGCCTAATGACAAACCCGATGTGACCACCCATGTCATGACAATCTAGGCTTGTACATAGGAAGGTTTACGTTAAGTTCTCATCAATCGAAATTCCCTTGAAGAAGCAGGCAATGGGACTTATATATCGGTCAAAATATATAATTTTCCAATGCACACAACTATTGAACTATTGACCTTGTTATTTGTACAAACTTATGCTTTTATATAACTTTTTTGATAATTAATAAAATTTAGGTTGATTTACCTGGACCCCTGCCTTACTTTTAGCCTCACCTGCAAGTGATGACTTTAACCTTCAGTTTTGTTGTTTGGAAACCCTTGGGGATCCAAAGTTATGTTTTGACTATATGTGGGGAACTTACTTACTTAACTCAAAGTGTATGCAAGAGAGGTTTATTGTTAGGCTGACACACCTAAACAATACTTTTAGAGTAATAAAAGGAGGATTTCTTGTTTATATATATATATATATATATATATATATATATATATATATTTTTTTTTTTTTTTTTTTTTTTTTTTTTTTTTTTGAAATGAGAATGAGCTCAACTATTTACCCAAATTGAAATTTCTCAAACTGCTTAAATACATAAATCAACTCTAAAGAAAACATTAATGTTCTGTGTAATAACAGAATACTTGAACTGCCACTAAACCTTCTAAAGAGAAAACTACCAGGCGGAAGCTAATATTTAGGAAGCTCCAACTCCCTAAATTGCTTTTAGCACTGATCCTAATCCTGCAGAAAGGCCTCTTCTGTGATAAGAAGTGCTGATAAGCAGGCACATTACAAATACAGGGGGATTATCCCAGGTTTGAGTACCCTTCCCTAAAGACCCATAGGGATCAGCTGAGCTTGAGGATGTTACAAAAGTCTCAGGAAAGGGCTCAGCTTTCACTTTCTAACCTAATTGAAGAGTAGCGCACATAAGCGTTAAAGGGGTCTTTTTCTTTGATGTAAAGATGGCCTTCTTAGCCTTCTTCTCAGCAACAGCTGCATCTTCATTGCAACTGGGCTGAACGTGCCAGAACAAGAATATGGGAGCTGAGTTGGTCTAGTTTTGAAGGTATATATTTTTGGCCTGCTTTATCATTAACTCATTATGATGGGTTACTACCCTTGAACTATTATGTACATATTAGGCAACCCAGCACCTGATATGTTTGTTCTGGGAAGGTTATCCAAAAGAGAACATCTATAGAAATGATTGCTTATTTATAAAAAAGGAACATTTGTGAGTTTAGATACTTGCGTGAAATGAAAACTTGGCTTGCAATTGGCATTCCAATGGACCCTAAAGGTGTTCAGTAGTGCCGAGGTCAGGGCTCTGTGCAGGTCACTCCAGATCCTTCATAGCAAACTTGTCGAACTATGTCTTTGTGAAACTGGCTTTGTGTACAGAGGCACGTTCAGGCTGGAACAGAAAAAGACCTTTCTTTACCAAACTGTTGCCTCAAGGTTGGACACAGAATTTTTTTTTGAGGTCAAGTACTGGTGTTCATTGGAATATCCTGGCTTCCAAATGGCATTCCTATTCACCCTAAAGGTGTTCAATAGTGTTGAGGTCAGTGAGCAGGCCAATGCATTTCCTCTACAACAAACTCATTACATTTCTTGCTTTGTGCATAGGAGCATGTGTATGCTGGAACAGAAAATTACATTTTCCCCCAAACTGTTGCCATGATGTTGGACACAATTGTAGAAAATGTATTTTTTATTGTGGTATCAATGTTGCCTTTCACTAAAAATGCAAGTACACAATAATTTAGAAGGGTGTCTATGTATGTTTTTGTGCCATGTAATGGTTGGAGGTTCACATCTTTTGCCACATAGTTCTATCTTGTTTTGTGAAAGTTGAAGTACCTTGTCTTTTCAGTTTTGGATAGTGTAGTCATTGTATGCTGTCTGTAAAGGAGAAATGTCTGCCTTTAGGAGCTATCAGTACGGGTCTGATTTATTAAAGCTCTCCAAGGCTGGAGAGAATACACATTCATCAGTGAACCTGGGTGCCACAGCAAACCTGGAAAAGATCTGATCCAGGACTGAAAATATTTGCTAACAAATAGCAAATTACTTTTAAGTAATCCATTTCAGGTTTGCTGGATCACCCAGCTTTATTGATGAAAGTGTATCCTCTCCAGCCTTGGAGAGCTTTAATAAATCAGGGAAACCAGATCAGGTGTCCTAATTGGAAAATTTGGGGTGACAATTTTAAAATTTTGGACTAATATTATTAATTATATAATATTTTAATTCTAGAAGAGGTTCATGCTCCTCTTTTATAAATATACTTCACATAATGGACCACTTATTACTTGATAATTACAGATGCAGCCGTTCTCCTGTACAAATAATGAGTTCTGTATTTTGTAGGTCCTACTGCTTACTTGTGTGAGGTGCATACGCTCCACGGTCCCAATGCCTGGTGAAAATTGGCCCTTTATTTCTGTTTCAATGACAACTTGAATCCAATTGTTAATGTCCCTTTTTCTTTGTGGGTGACAATGGACATATCGAATAGGTGAATCTTCTTTAAAAAAAACAACAAGAAGTTCTAACCCTTCCCCACTCTATCCAAAAGGTTTGGGCTTTACATACATTTTAAATATTGGTGCACTTTAAGTTTTCTTATTTCATGTGGACTATATCCTGTAATCACCAAAAAGGACAAATGATATTGACTTATGATCACTTTGACAAATGATATGACTTTTAGTGCTAGTCACACAAGTTATGGATCATACAATTTGTGAATTATACATCATAAAAAAGCCCCTAGGATGTCATGATGATCTTGCTGCTGGATCATGTAATGAGTATAGTTTGGAGGAGTCATTTTTTTATTTTATAGACGGAAATCAATCATATAACTTCACTACACCTCATTTCATTACTCTAAAGAACAGAAGAATGTATACTGGCTGTATGTATATCTTTAAAGATGTGCTGTTTATTGGTTGTTTTGGACTTTATCTACCCAAAGTTGGCCACTCTGATGGCCCCTATCAATGTTTAGATCTTTGCTTCTATATCAAACAACCGCCATGGAGGATGCTAAGCAAAGAAGCATTCACATGGTTCTCATGCAATCATTTTCTTAAATGTTCCCAAAATACAAGTGTTATTTTCTATATAAAATCCGTCTCTCAAAAGTCACGGCCTCTCATTTCTTTTAAAATACATACCTCAGATTTTTGCCACCGTGCCTGCTTTGTGTTATCCCATCGTTCATCCATGCGTTTGACTTTTGACATTGTTCTGTTCACCTCTGATAGCATTTGACTTAAACCTGTAGATAAGTGGCCACCACTATTAGCAAAGACTTGAAAACAGACACTTGTCATTGTAGGTCAGTTATCTCTTAACTCTATCCGGTAAAATGTCAAAAGTGCCCCTAGGCTACTTCTTTCTTATCGCCTCTAATTAGATATAGTCAATTGTGGTTTAAAGAGCAATAGGTAAAAGGAATGTCATGTTTTATCTTCATGCCACAGAGAAAAAATAATATACTTTCAAAGCTCTTCAGCTTCTGTTTTATGTAGACTCAAGTGGAGCAACTGCACTTCCAGCCAAAGTCAATGTATGTTTGTGCAAGGTAAAATCTTTTAGCCATAAAGAGACCGTGTTGTGTCTGACTCAATCCCTATGGGGGTAAGCTGACTCCTAAAGTTTTAATACACAAGTAAAGTAGAAAATAAAACCACCATTTTTGTATTAATACTCACCTCCATTCTGAAAATATCATCTCTAGTAAGTAAGTTTGGTCACTAGATGTTGTCCAGTCTTTCAGGTAATTCTCATTAGGAAGAAGAATGGAAGGTGTTTACCATGTGCATTCTACTTATAAGTAGAACTAAAGTTAAAAATTAAAATAATGTAAGCAGGTGGGTTCCTAATTGCAGAAAGGACAGTTTATTATTATTACACAGTATTTAGATAGCACCATCATATTACACAGCACTGTACAGAGTCCATAGCTGTGTCACTAACTGTCCCTTAAAGGAGCTCACAATCTAATGTCCCTACCATAGTCATATGTCATTATTGTAGTCTAAGGTCATTGGGAAGCCAATTAACCTAACAGCATGTTTTTGGGATGTGGGAGGAAACTGGAGTACCTGGAGGAAACCCACACAGACATGGGGAGAACCTGCAAACTTCATGCAGATAAAGTCCTGGCTGATATTTGAACCTGGGACTCAGTGCTGCAAAGGCCGGAGGGCTAACCCCTGAGCCACTGTGCTGCCCAGTTTATGTCTCCCAGTCTATGCAATAAAATAACCTTACCTGCCTGATTACAACTTTTTCTATATTATACACAGCTCAATGTAAAATCCCAGCATAGCTGGCTTAAGAACTGAAAGAACTCATATGTTCATGTTCAGGAGTTATGCCATTCTGGCCTGGCCCATCAAGATTGGAATGATAGTTTGTTTGTTGCCTGTATATTGTCACGGTTGCCTTTTCCTTGCCAGAAAAGCGCCCGTTGGTGGTCTACTTCATTTGACCATTCAAACCCAATGGATTTTCAGCCTTGTATTATCAAGTTAACAAGGTTTAGAGGTTCATATTGCAAGAAATAAATCCCTGCAGTCATGTCACTATCACACCACATGACTATTATTCCCATGAATGGTTTGCATAGTGGTCCACCCTAGATGGACCACTATGCAAACCATTCAGTTAATAACTGCTAGCCTTACATTTTGCTGCAGCACACTGCATGTGCTGCTCTTTGTTCGATCCTTCAACACCTCCATCTTAGGAATCTCAGTGATTTATGAAAGGTAATTTATAAATATATCACTGACATATACAATGGGCCTGATTTATTAAATCTCTCCAAGACTGGAGAGAATACACTTTCATCAGTGAAGCTGGGTGACACAGAAAACCTGGAATGGATCTGGTCCAGGACTGAAAATATTTGCTAACAAATAGCAAATTACTTTTAATTAATCCATTCCAGGTTTGCGGGATCACCCAGCTTTATTGATGAAAGTGTATCCTCTCCAGCCTTGGAGAACTTTATTAAATCAGGCCCATTATATCACATATTATGGTATATACCATCTATCACAGCATCATCATACTTTCTACCCACAAATGTCCTAAAGCAACATAAAACTGCTGCAGATCACACACTTTGTATTCTGTAGTTTTTTGAACGTGAAAAAGCCACATAAATAGGTGTTAATATGTCTTCTGTGTTCCATGTTCAGGTTAATGTAACACTATTAGTCCTACATTGAAATCCCAAATCCCACAAAATACAAATGGAGAAGTAATATGAATAGTACTGGTCCCATTTGACATACAACATCTTTATACGCCTGTGTGGGATTACATTACAACTGTGCATTTCTTCCGATAAATATACTCACCATTTTAATGGAAGATCATTCCAATGAATAAATAAATCACACATAAAGGACGCAATCCAGATGGATCTGCGGGAGGGTCTGAAAAAAGGGCCGCTAACCTAACAAGTTATTTGTCACTATTTACGAGCATAAATTTCAAAACCTTGGCTCAAAGTAATTTTTTCATAGATCTGGCATATAGAATGCACTTTTAGAAGGTCAGATAACCCAAGGTCATGTTAACCTTGGCACAGAAACAGGAAAAATATTTTGTAGCAATCACATAGAAATATGGTTTGACTTATAACAATATCACCTTGGATCTTAATAGTCTGATCTCATAGACTATGAACTTTGTGAATAGAAAGTAATAGACTGGAGGTAAATGTAGTGTCCTTAGTAGTTTCCTTTTACACAATTCAAAGAAACTTATACAGAATGTAACAGTGTTTCTGTAAATATTCATGACAACTTGACAGTTAAAAGCAGTGACAGCTGGCTGTGTTTTGCATGGGCATGCTTAGTTAGCACTCAGTACTCAAAGTTCAAAGGGCTATTTAAAAATGAAACATGGTAGGCAATCAGAGATGTTACTAGCAGCTTTTTTTTCTGGTCTTTCAGTAATACTGAAACTGAGTGTTTTCAGTGGTGGACACAGCTTGTAAAGTACCTTATGGATAAACCGGAGCCTCTTGTTCTTGCCTGTTATGCTATCCAGATGTGTATGCTCCTTTGAGATGGTGCCACCTGGCATGTTCTCTTAACCAACATCTAACAAGACCAATTCTCTTCCTTACTGTATCTGCACTGCACCAATCCCAACTGTACCCTTTGCTAACAACATCACTATTAGCACCTTAATGTTAACAGCTCCAGTGAAGCAATCGCATGTAAGATCCCTAAAAGTAGGACTGTGCGCAGGTCATGGACAAGCAAGTAGTTACATATTCCCAGCAAACAGATGATAAAGGTAAACGTGCACCTGTGTCTAGACTATAGACATCAAAGTATTAGCAAGCAGGAAAAGAGCTTTGAAACAAACCTCTCTAGCTGCTGGTAGGGTAAAGTAATTTGTTCTCAAAGATCATCAAAGGCTACGACTCAGAACAAGGATTAAAGCTAGGTTTTAGTTGGGCTTAGAAACACCTGTTGTGTGTATCCATTAGAAGCTGGCAGTCTGTCACGATTATGTTGTCTATAGAAAATATTAGGTAATGATTCTATTAGGAATTTTAAAGACACATTTCTACACAATGCTTAGAGCTATAGAATAAAGCAGAGGTAGGCAAACTCGGGCCTTTAGTCTGGATACGGCCTAGCCAGTATTCCAGTCCGGCCTAATGCCCCCCTAGGTATTTATTGTTGGATCCAGCCTAATTAAATTGTCGCGTTATTGTGAGTTCCTGCAATATCATCGAGTTCCTGCCAAATATCACAGTAACCCCAAATACTATGCCTATGAGCAGGAGCAACGCGCAGCTACCATTCTCCGGAGGGTTGACCTCGAACGTCATGTCTTCAACCCCGAATGGACTGCCAAATTATTCTATGTAACCCTATGTAATGCTATGTAACCTCCTCTCCCTGTGCTTCACTTGGGTTATAGCAAGTGTAGGAAGTATCTACACTTGTAGGTAGTAGCAAGAAGTAGGAAGTATAGGATAAATATTATTTCTGAATCTGAAAAAGAAAGCATAGGAGGATCCTAGAGCTTGCATTTATACAACTGGAGACCATGTTAGGTATATGTCATACCAGCATTTATAGTGTTGCTCTGTTAGGGTCGTTTATGCCTCTTTAGACTTTATCATTGCAGGATATTAAACTGTGAGCTTTTAGCAGAATCTGCAGGGTTTTAGGCTTCATGTCAATGGGCAATCTAGTCAATTGCCATGTTGCATGCACTTCGGATGCACCTTAGTAGTACCTGGTACATACAAATCTCAAACCACAAAGCAGGCCTAATGCAGCCTCTAATCTGTCATGTGTACTGCTTATTTAAAATAACTGGGATTTTACTTAACTTGATATACACCTCAAACTCAGGCCAAACAAGCTCCCAGCAATATGAGCTCTTACACCAATCGTCCCTTTGTGCATAAGCAATCCTAAGGTGATATTCAAATGCATTTGTCAGGTTGCTTGTGACTCTTCTGTTTGTGCAAATGTAGCTGGAATGCACCTTACATAGTAGGTTAGGTTGAAAAAATACAAGTCCATCAAGTTCAACCACTAGGGAAATAAACATATCCCAGATATAAAACCCTATAGGACATAGGTGGTCCAGAGGAAGGCAAAAAACCCCTGGTACAATTTGCTTCAACAGGGGAAAAATTCCTTCCTGATTCCAAGAGGCAATCAGAGGTTCCCTGGATCAACAGTCACTGTTATCCTTACTCTAAATCTTTAATACCCAGTTATTATTACCTTTAATCACTAAATAGTTCCTGGATGTCACCTTGTATCTAATGGAAGATCTGCCAGTGATAAACTGACCATATCATCGAGGACCTAAAGGGGTTGTCCTTACTTACCACCTTATTACCTAAAAACGCTTGTTGCCTGGTTGTGCCAAATAATGTTTGTTACTCTGTGTTCTTAAGCAATAGAATTATATCTACTCGTCTAAGTAACACAATGCTGGCAGAGGTTCTAACATATCTTACGCTTTGACTTCCTGTTCGGTATGACACCCATAAAATGGACAGGAAGTGAGGACCATTAGCCTTGTCTCACGTTATCCAAAATTCACTTATTGTAATACCAGTTTTGGATAAAGCTGGCCTTCAGAGCTGTTCTGTGCACAGTAAATCGCAATATTCTGTGTTCTTCAAGGGATAATGCCTTGCCACGTAACTAAGAACATATAATGGGTAAAGAATTCTCTGCTCTTACCCCGGGAAGGTGGCAGATAAAAGACAAGACATTCAAGTAGCTGACAGAGTAACTTATAAGTGGCTGTCTGTGCAATCTACTTGTCAGCTTTTCAGTTCGGAGAGGAGACGTGTGCCATCGCTGTCAGCTTTCTGTCATTCCTCCCCTCTGCCTTTCACCACGTTTGCTTCAATGAATGGCTGTTATGTTAGGCCTGTGCTGAGCAACAAAGGAGATTATACAAAGATTATACACGGTTATTTCAGCACAATGTTACTTTCTGTACAATTCAGATAGCTGTTCTTGTTACTTTAATATAAAGCTGAACAAGCTTGTGAAGTCTTCTTATCCTCAGCCAGAATAATTTTGCTTCAAACACAGGAAATGTATGTATTCTAGCCCCTTATGTGTAACCTATCCCACCATGTTTTTAAAGTTACTGTATATTTCAAAAGTAAAACTTGATATGTATAGACAGCATACCTGTCCAGGAATGAATCTTATTATTCAGACATAGCTGTAGTGTTCCTGTACACCTCACCCCACTCTCTTCCACCTGTCCCCAGGTTGGCTCCCACTAACCAGAGTTGTAGACCACACTCATACAGGTCGTCTTAGATTGGATTTAGCTGAGCACCTCCTCAGATTTTCTTTCCCAATGCTCTAAAAAATCTCAATCAGTAATCCATTTTTTGCAGATGGGTTTATATTGTAAATTGCTGGTGTTATATTTGCTGGTACAAGGGACTGCTTGTCCGTCTACTTCTATATTGAGTCAGCCTCCCACCCACACGGTACTTGAGCATGACTTATACTGAGGATGCCCTGTATGGCTGTATGGGTGCACAGCATCACCGTGAAAAAAAGCCCTCACTGCATCCGTTTGTCTGCTCAGGAAGTGAACGTTAAGGTGACTCCTTTCACAAATCATAATTAAATAGGTTGAGCCAATGTAGGTAATCTGTGATTCATCACCAATTTAGATTTGGAGAAATAAGTGTCCACTGCCTCAATATGGCACAAAAACACAGGAAACCAACTTTGGGACCACATTAAAACAATGTTTTTTAGATGTTTTTTTTTTTTTTTTAATAAATTAGGCCTTTTCCCATGCCAAATGTTTGTTTCCTTCCTTTCCATAGTCGTCTTATTTTCTTCCTGTACTGAGTAATGTTACCGGTCACAACATATAACACTGTGCAGAACATTGAAAGTGAATAAATGTTGGATAAGTAAGCTTCTTCATCTTCCCACATTCAGAACTATTCTATGCTATCTCAAAGATGTCAGTGCAAAGTACCTCAAGGGTAAAGCTGCGTACACACGGCAAATTTTTCTCGCCCGATAATCGGTATCGGCCAATTATCGGGCGAAAATCTGCCGTGTGTACAGTCGTTGGGGGTCCATCGTCCGACGACCGTCCTGGCGGATCCATGGACGATGGACGACGACCGATCCTAATGAAAGGGAAGGGGAGAGCGCGCAGCAGGGTGCCGCTCCGTCGCTCTCCCCCCTCCCCTCTCCATAGAGCATGAACGGTGCTGTATGTACAGCATCGTTCATGCATCGTGCAGTCTTTTCTCGTTGGAAAGGATCGTGAAAGATCCTTTCCAACGAGAAAAATTGCAGGTGTGTATGCAGCTTTAGATCCTTCTCACTGCTCCTCATCTGCTATTCCTTTCTGCAAATGTATTCATCGGCTTTCACTTTACTTCAAAATGCAATTCAGACTACTGTGCCTTTGTCTTTAACTCACCTATGGCTTCTGTCCCACTTACAATTTTAGATTTTTACTAAAATACACTGTTTAATGCCACCTCTCGTCCTTCAATGACCTACTAGTGATAACCTCCTCAAATGCATTGTTCCAAGACTTCACCCCTACCATCCCTTCACCCCTATTTTCTAGAATTCTCTCCCTTGTCCCATTAGACTTGCTTCCATCCTTCACAGAATTAAACAAGCCCTCAAAACCCATCTTATCAAACTCACCTGCCCATATTCCTCTTTTTCTTAACCCCTACCCATTGCATATAATGTTCCCTCCCCTAGATTGTAAGCTTTATCGAGCAGGGTACCTTTTCTTCTCCTGTGATCAAAGCATGTATTTGTTCTGTAGACAAGTTTGTCATCTGAAGCCCCTCTTTATTATACAGTGCTGCATAATAGGTTGGCACTTAAAAATGGAATAATATTACCAATATAACGTAATGCAATAAAGCCTGACCATCTTTCAGTGGTACTCTTCCCCCACTCACGAAAAGTCCTGACATGTAGTAAATTACATCAGATTAAAAGTCAAATCAGGTACACTAATTAGCCCAAAACATTAGTCCCACCTATGCCCTGCTACATAATGGGAACCAGTGCAGCGCTGGGAGTGGGATTGGTGCACAGGAAGGTGGGTTCCTATGAGAGCTCATGGTAAATAAAGGCTTCTGCCAGAATGTCCAGATCTAGCTGCAGCCTAATAAGTGACAACCGGCTGATCCAATGATACTGATGTGAGTATAAGATGTGATAGATGTTTATGCCATGCACATCTAGTGGTGAGCTATCATACATTGTGCTGTATGAGACATAGGGCCTGATTTATGAAAGCTCTCCAAGGCTGGAGAGAATACACTTTCAGAAGTGAAGCTGGGTGATCCAGAAAACATGCAATGGATTTTTAAAAAATCAGTTGCTTTTTACTAGAAAACCTTTTGAATCCTGGACGGGATCCATTCCAGGTTTGCTGGATCACCCAGCTTCACTGATGAAAGTGGATTCTCTCCAGCCTTTGAGAGCTTTCATAAATCAGGACCATATTGCAGACTGCTCCATTATGTACACTATGCTACATACTCCACTATGTAAATACTGAGCTGTATGCTATATATTCCATCCAGACCAATAATAACAGTACTGGGTTATTAGTAGACAGAAGATGTCCATATAACTAAGACGTTTTAATTAATTTCTATTAATGAATGGGAACACTTGCTAGATTATTTAATAATAATATTAAATATACTTTAATAAAAGCACACCGTGGTAAAAATAGAAATCCTTTTTTATCCAAATTAACTTTTAATCTACATATGTTAAAAAGACGGTCAATACTTTCAACCACCTTTTCAAACATTCAACAAATGTTACATTCTTCTTGTCTTTCTAATTTTGTGTCTTTTTCCTGTAAACAAACAATATAACAAAATTTAATTAGTTTTTAATTAGCCTACCTTAACGCAGATGTAAACACAAATTCCAATCTGTTTTCAAATATTCAATAATAAAAACATCAAATGTCAATGTTTATTTGTACCGAGCTTAAAAATTCCCCGCATTGGCATCCACAGCGGTTCCTACTCTGCATTTCTGAAGATCCTATCTGGATTTCTGGCCCCGAATAACATTTCAAAGACAGGAAGAAAAAATAGAATACCTGAAACATGGTAATTACAGAGGCTGAGATAAGAAATGCAGAGCGTTAAAAAATAGATAGATAAATTATCAGAGCGCAGAGCTGATAAACCATATTTAGTACACTAATCTCAAGTGTTTGTTTTGCATTCCTGCTCCTTTTAAGATGACAGGATGTGATCAATTGCTTCCTTAAAGGTTGGCAGATGTCCTGCTCTAGCATTTACATTCTTTTTGATGTCCTCTCGTTTGTGTTAACGTTTGTAAACTACTGTTCAGATATAGAACCATGATTAAAATAATTTTGTGCATCTGGTTATAATTAAAGGCCAGGTTCAATGTAATGACAACGTTATCCAAAGGCTGGCACAGCGGTAGCCTCTTCTTAAAAATCAATGTTATATTGTATTAAATGTCTTCTATTTGATCTTCTTGTTACCTAAACACTGGACTATTGTGGGTATTGACACAATTACTGTGACTGTGGAGGGAATTCTATATGACAAATACAAAAAATGCATATATGATATATAAAAAGATATATAGAAGATACTTCCTAAAACTAAAGATTATCAGCATTATAACTGTGAGTGTACAGGGATGTGTAGGGGAAATATACTATCTATATATATATATATATATATATATATATATATTCTTACCAAAATTAACGGCTGATATAAAAAATGCGGAGCGTTCAGGTCATTGTTAAAACTGCAACTGTGAAAGGGACTTATATATCATATATAAATATTTAGATGGACTTATAGCACAAAGTAAAATGAAGATAATAAAAAATAAATAAAACCTATATTACATATGGTGGATGGAACTATAAAAACAGTTTTTTTATGCCAACTATACATCTAGAAGTGCTGGTTCATAGCATACATATCAGGTCTATTTATCAATGGCACCATTATTCTATTTTCTTTATTTATATATAGGCAGATTACCTGAAAATGTTGCTATGTTTCAGCATTTTTGACACTTTTATATCATTTACCATTTGTCACATTACTTCACTTAGTACTATATTTGATCACCACTTTATTATCGCCAATTTGCATTCATAGTGGTAGATGTCATGAGCTAAAATAGAGGTCAGGTATTTGTTTTAAACACCCCAAACTAATGGTCCTGATTTATTAAAGCTTCCCAAGACTGGAGAGTATACACTTTCATCTGTGAAGCTGGGTGATCCAACAAATGGATTTCTTAAGAGTAATTTGCCATTTGTTAGCAAATGTTTTCAATTCTGGACCAGATCCATTCCAGGTTTGCTGTAGTAATATAGATATAGTAATGATAGAAGGAGTTCCCTGATAACCTGAACATTAAGGGTTCCCCCATGTTAAAAAGGTTGAGAAACACTGCAATACAACAGGCACATTGCAGTGTGGATGCATGAAAATGTACATGATCACAACTCATATACAATGGGATACATATACTCACATACAATGGCCGATTCTGGATACATGTAGTTTCTGGATAACTGAGGTTTCCTTTTCTCAGCGATTCAGCACTAGACTTGATTGTGGAGACTTGTCCCCATTCACCTCTAAAGCTGAATGGCTGAGAAAAGGGAAACCCGGATGAGGGCTCAAGCGTCATCAGGGTTTCCCTTTTCCTCAGCCAATCACGGAGCAGAGCAATCTGCTTTGTTGATGGCCGTAGAACACCGATTATCCAGAACTCAGAACACCAACACTGAATAACCAGTGTTCTACTTATTAAAATAATCCATAAGACAGAGCATTAAAAACCTGTAAGGGGTTCTAATGCTTCTCTATCCTACATACATTTTAAAAATATTGACAGGATCACTTAAAGACTGCATAGTCAGATTTTTGCAGAGCTCTCTAAAAATATATAATATTTTTTTATACTTGGCCAGCTCCTGGTGGGTCTGGTGTGTTGACTAGTAACAAGCAAATACTTCTGTTTAATCTTTTCTCTACAAAGTACCCTCCGGCTGAGTGTAATCACTATAAAATCATTTCAGGTAACTCCTCTCTAACCAACTGCCTTCCATTTCCTGAAGTCATCAGAGGAATAAAAAGGAGATCCTTGTCAGGCTTGTCAACACCAAAATAGCGCTCTCTTCTCACCTTTGGAAGTTTTGAGTTGCAGTAAGTGTTCACAGAAATTTAAAATGATTTTTGTCATGCTTCAAGCACAAGAAATGTCAATCGTATCACACAGTAGGTCTTAATACTTGTCTTATAAAATGTTGTATGTTCTAGCCTCCTCCTAGGTGTTAATTAGCACAAAACTCAGCAAAGTGTAATTTCAGGCTACGTGGAAGCCAGAAAAATATGGGAAAAGTCAACACGTTTCTATCAAAAAAGTAGATCAAACAAGGCAGCTAATATAATTAGGCCACTATGCAGCTCATGATTCATCATGGTGGAAAACTTCTACATTGGCTGCATGATTTCATAGACGGAAATAGGTCAGTTGTGTGATATTTCGAGAGGCTGCTATAAAGCGCCTCATTTAGACGCACGCAGTTACACAAGTACGAGATTATGTGTTGACAAAGTTATGGGTCGCCCTACTCTGTAATGTTACATTAAGTTATTTTATTTCCTAGAACGTGAAAAGTCAGTTCCAAGGTTTATTTATTAATTCATTTGGCAGGTGTGTGCTTGTTAGAAAGAGACTCACACAAGAAATAAACAAGTAAATGTAAATCGCTTTAAAGTGAACTTCAATCTGAGCTGCCATTCTGTTTCACCTTTTCATTACTCGCCTTGCCATTTAGCAGAATAAAACAAAGAGAACTGGATATGGATTTCTGTATGGGGAGCATGTGAATCCCAAACATCAGGGCTTGTGTTTGATGATTAGCCACTTGGAATCCCAAATCTATCATAAAGGGATAGGGAGCATGGCATCTGGTGGTCTGTTGTCTTGCCTGGGTAAAACTCAGGTTCACTTTAAGGGATTGTATATATGGACACATTGTTCTACATTTGAATCAGGAAAAGTTCAATTTTTTATGGTTGGGAAGAGATCGATACTGAAATGTTACTACACAACTACTTCCCCTGGATTGCCTGATGGCTTTTTTTGTACTTCCCTACACTTCTTTTCCATATCAAGGAGCCTTTCTCAATTTTTTTTACCCCTAAGAGATGCTTGAAACAAATTTTACTTAGGGGACCTCTACTAAAACCATTTGGGGGAGTCAATAGGAAAAAAAACATTGGAAAGAATTCCCTTCTACAGTGATGGATAGAATGCCACCTGTATAGACAACTAAAACATAATTAGAGTCATGCAGCTGGTTCTACCAAGTTGTGTTCCAGGCAGGCATTTTTAAAATAGGGGGTCAATTGGCCACAGTTGGAGGAACCCCTAATGATCTATGGAGGAACCATGAGGTCTTATTCTACTTTCTGGGTTCATTTTTGCTCAGGTAGTTGTTGGAAGGGGGGGGGGGTAAACTTGTGTACCACTGTGCCCAAGCACACAGCTCTGTCACATAACTTCAGGTTGCAACTGGCGGCCTACACAGGCTTGCTGTCCTCTTTTCTGCTTGTGCCGAAAAGGTTACTTGGGCAAACACTGGTTTAGCTAGGCAGAGCAACAGATTCACTTTATAAGACATAACAACCAAGCAAACAGCATGTGTTGGAGGTTACCTTATTGTGCAAGTAACTTATCTTGTATTTTTAATGCCTTCATTAAACAAGTAAAGAGAAGTTTCTGCTTTTTGAATGCTAAAATGCGGTAAAACAAGCAAAAAGTTCAACATGTAGCTTGCTGGTGATGGAATGGTGGAAAAAGTCACACCATAATGTCAGGGCAAAAACAGTAGTATCGAGGATTGGAGTTGTGATAAAGGGAGGGGGCACATTGCAATGACCCCCCCTCCAGCGCAGAGATTTCACCTTTGTTGTCTAGGCAAACCATATGTTTATAAAACACACGATCAATGCAGAGACACCCTAACATCCATTTCTATGTATTTAGTTTATTCCTAGAACAATTTCTAAATTCAATCAGCAAAGAATACACTTCTATTAGGGCTTCTCCAATTAAACATAACAGGATTATCTACACCCTGGGAACGATCAATAATCTCAATGACATTGTAGAAAAACGATTCTCACAAAAAGTCAACTCCAGCAATTAGTGGAGAATTAAAGGGAAGGAAAAAAATCTGCTTTCTTTGTATGTCTTTAAAAACGTTAATCCTTGACTTCAAATTAAGTTGGATTGCATTTCAAAGTCCTGCAATTGTAGGGGGTGTGAGCTGAAAGTGAGAAATGGTCATTTCACTTCCATGCTTAGTATCTGTTCTGGCTTTGTCTTCGTTCAAAGAGGCTGTCGGCACCCTCACCTGCATTGCATGTAAATATAAATAGGTATATATATATACATAATAATGCATCTCTGTATTAATCAATACATCATTTATTATATAATAAATATTTTTAGGTGTTAGGCTAGGTACGCACATGCAATAAAATTAGATCTACGATTATTCTGATCATATAGTGCATGATTGTGTACATGCTGTAACGATACGATTGTTCAAATATAATCCACCAATAATGTATACACACTAGATGCGATTGTTTGAACGATGTAGGTGGTGATGTGTTCCCGAGAAAGTATACTGCAGAACCATCCACCATAGGTACACAACCATACACACAATAGATAGTGATAGTGAATGATCGTTGCACAAACATATCCGCCAGAATGGCCGTTCATTTCATTTCATAACTATTTCCAGCAACAAAAGAGAGACAGATGAACAAACAAAAGCTGTATACACAGTGCTATTCTTTTCAATAGAGTGGAGAGGCAAGAATGAGCGAGCGGCACCCCACTGTGCTCTCCTTCCTTCACTTGTGTTGCGGTCGTTCATCACCGTTCTCTGATGACTCCATGAACGACATTGGGCGACCACTGTGTACGATTCATGCACGAGATGAGCCTGATCATTCATATCAGATGAGAATCATCTGCCGTGTATACATGGAGCCTGATTTATTAAAGCTCTCCAAGACTAGAGAGGATACACTTTCCCCAGTGAACCTGGGTGATCCAGCAAACCTGAAATAGATCTGGTCCAAGATTTGAAACATTTGCTAACAAAGAGAAAATGACTTAAGAATCCATTCCAGGTTTGCTGGATCACCCAGATTCACTGATTAAAGAGTATGTTTTCCATCCTTGGAGAGTTTTATCAGGCCCATAGCCTTAGTATCTGAACTAAATGTTGTACCAGCCAGAGTATGACCTTGAAGTTAGTTGGATTCCCACAGTAGGACCGTTTAAAGGGGAGAGGTGTCATGATTTGTTTGCCATGCAAGTTGAAATTGGTGACCTGGGGATAAGTAGGTGATAGTAGGCACAACTTAAAATGAACACTGTAATGTCAGTAAAGCTCCTTTTACACCCCTGTATTATGTCTATTATTATGTCATGTATTATGTCTATATGTACAATTAATTGTACATACAGAGTCCTTCCTACCCCACCCTCTCTGATTTTCACTTCATTTGAAGTCCACTCTGTCCGACTCTTTAGCCCCTTACCCCTCATTGTTGCTGTTGTCTACCGCCCTCCTGGCCCAGTATCACAATTTATGGATTTGTGTGTTACTTCCCCCACCTCCTAGATTGTAAGCTCTTCGGGGCAGGATCCTCTCCTCCTATATCACTGTCTGTATTAGTCTGTCATTTGAAACCCCTGTTTAATGTACAGCGCTGCGTAATATGTTGGTGCTATATAAATACTGTTTATTATTATTATTAATAATAATAATAATAATCTAAGAAGTATGACAGGGTAGGTCTATCACTGGGCCCTTGGACACCCAATCTTTATCAAGGCAATACCTATTTGCTAGGATAAATCCTGTTTATTATTATTAATATTATTAATAATAATAATATTATTCTAAGCCTGATAAAGAGGCAGTTTGTGAACCCTCTGAAAGGTGTTCGCTTTATTCTCAAACAAACTAATTAAAGATTTTTTGGACTATTTTACTAATGGTCACAGACATGTCTCTTGATTCTCTTAATGGATGCCTGAACATAGTGGATCACAAAGTAGGGTAGCATGAAAAAGTATGGAAGTCCTGAACCCTGCAATGACAGCTCCCAGATTTCTACCCCGGCAGATTCTCTTTAAAGCGGAACAACAATACTTCTGCAATTAACACTATGTGCATGTGATTGCAGAATAGACAGGTGATGTCCCTTTTGCAATTAAACATACTTACCTGCATGACTGTGATCTCTATTCTGAAGGAAACCAGGATTTGCCAGGTATCCGGGCATCCCCCCAGGCTGCCAGGACTGAACGTACCCCTGCACACAGGCGCCTGGAAAATGTCCAGGTGTAGATGGCGGTGCCTGTGACGGAGCAAGGGCAGCGAGTCATTTAAAAATTGCGATCAGACAGGTAGGTTTTTTTTATTGCAGAAGGAACATTGTCTGTGCCTTTGGAAATGAAGGATCTGCCTGGTTAACCATCTTTAGGAATTAGCTCTTGCTAAGAAGCAATTATGTACTACTACTTCTGACCACTAGAGGGTGATGTGTATCACTAAAACTGCAAGCTTCTGCTATGGTATATTCAGGAGGCATTTAATAACCTTGTCCTACATGAGCATACTACAATTGGAATTCAAAAATGCAATTGCTTAGGGCCACTGTAAAATATAATGCAAGAAGCCACAAGATCCGATTTATTATGTTATACAGCAACTACGATAAACACAATTGCCATACATTTGTGGACTAAAAATCTATTCTGGATAATAGCATGTGATGCATCCTATACTGCAAGGGATAACGCAAAAGTTCTTAAATCAAGGCCAGAGCTGAAACTATAAAAATATTCCTCAAGAACTCCTTAAAACTTGCTTGAAGACTATAGTCAATAGATAGATCTAATGGTCATTGCTGCAGTTCCAGGTCTCAGCACAAATTTATGCAAGAAAAGCATAAAAGAAAAAGAGAGAGAAAAGCAAATATTAACAGCCAGGTGCAAAGTGCAGAAATCAAACAAATATTACATTATTGAAGGACATATTACAGTTAGTTATGGTCATTAAAAAGATTCTATAGCCTATTTATTTCAATAACAATCCACCCAAGAATATATGAATTTTTATCATACTTTACCCCCTTTTTCATCTGTAGGTATCTCTCCAAAAACTTGGGCGTGCAGATTAGCAATGTATTTTATTCCCCTTTGCTCCACCCCGGGCAGCTATATAAAAGGTTATGTAGGGAGGTGGTGGGAGGCACAGAACAGCTGTACCACTATAAAGTATAATTAAACACTTCCAAGAAAAAGAGGGGTATAAGGTGCGAGTTGAAAAGGGGCTGCACCGCTTCAACAGCAGATTATGAACAGACAGGTACATTTGTTTAATTGCAAACAAGATATAATTTGTCCCTTCTGCAATAAAGAAGCTTTGCCTGCCTGCTCACAATTTTTTGTTTGCAAACTTTAGTTCCACTTTAAAACTAATCTCCAGGTATAGGACTGCCCTTACCCCCCTCTAGAAATGTTAATCTAAAGCCAATTGTTACAATATTTACTTGAAGCTCTACAATTGCTGGAGCAGGAACTTCTTCACTGACTGACATGAATACTTCCTAATGGCCACCTATACAGGTAGTCCCCGGGTTACATACGAGATAGGGACTGTAGGTTGTTCTTAAGATGAATTTGTATGTAAATCGAAACAGGTTCTTTATTTTAATGAATGTAATTAGGAAGGATCTTTGTCTCAACATAATATTTGGCATGGTGTCAGTTACTGTATAAAATCCTCACTGTGAGCTAATCACAAACAAAGCAAAAAAAAACTTAATGGAGCCTAGACATTCATTAATTTCTGGAGCAAGCTGTGCTTGCTTGATGGAAAAAGAAACAACTGAAGAGTTTTTCTTGGTGATTTAAGAGTTACAAGGTGTTACAGATCAGCTCAGTCCTTAAAATCACCCACAACCTCAGCTGTGTTTAGCAAAAAATTTCTTCTGCAAGCCATGCAAACCTCCCCCTCCAAGCCTCTGTCCTGCACAGGAGTAAGCAGGGAATCCCCTGTTCATATCTGGGAGTTGTCCGTATGTTGGATGTCCTTTACTCGAGGACTACCTGTATTAAGATCTTTTTTGAAGGGGCCAGAAAAAAATCACGATGGGACCCAAAGGGCACCGGTTAGCCCAGGCCCCATTGAGGAAGTAGATTATCTTTCTCCCTTTGCAGAAGTGCTGCTCTCAGGGGTCCTCCTCACTGACTGACATGGATGGTTTTTATTGGCTGCCTGTGGTATGATCCTTTACTGGATGGTCCAGAAGATGATGCCATCACCAGGGAAACCCACAGGAACCAGTTAACCCAGGCCCCACTAGAGCAGAGGATTAGCAATCCCCCATAGCAGAAGTGTCATGGGTCCTCCTCACTGATTGATCTGGGCGTTATATTAGCTGTAGAATACTGTAGTTTGTTGTAGAATCTGTAAAATTTTAAAATCTTTTGTAAAATCATTTTCTGAATGGGTTGGATGATGACGTCACAACCAGGGGGCCCACAGGGTCTATTTATCCCAGATTTCATTGGAGCGGTAGATTAATTGTCTCCCTCAGCAGAAGTGGTGCTGTCATTGGTCCCCACCATTGACTGACATGGATGTTTTTATTGGCAACCTGTGGTAAGACCCCTTTCTAGATGGGCCAGAAGATGTTGTCACAAGCAGGGGACGCACAGGGGCTGGTTAGCCCAGATCCCACCGGGGCAGTGGATTAGTGGTTCATCACAGCCGAAGCAGTTCTATCCAGTGTCCTCCTCACGGAATGATGTGGACGATTTCTGTTGGCTGCCTGTAGTAAAATCCTTTTCTGAATTAGCCAGAAGGTGATATCATCACCAGGGGATCCACAGGGACCAGTTAAACCAGGCCCCACTGGAGCAGTGGACTATCGGTCTCTCCAGCGGTGCTGTGCTGTCACAAATAACTGCAAGTCCAGGGGATCTGTGCCTCCTTCTGACTCCCTCACCTTGCACACCCCTGCTGCCAGCTCCAACTCTGCTTCAATATCCAAGTCCCTGCTCACTTCCTTATCCAGGTCATGTGACTCCCTATCAGCTGCCCCTTCACTTCAGAGGACTAGAATGTTCTGCAGACGCACTCCATCTGCTGGTAAGCATGCAAACAACACCTGAGCATATCCCTTCACGAGCACTACCTCTGCTGGTGGGTTAGGAGTCTGCAGGACATATGACTCCTAAAGCCATCACATGACATCCCCTTTATAAGGAAGTGGCTAGCAACAGGAAGTTGCCTTGACAAGGAGTACCTTTTGGTTTTGCCTCTAGGTTCCCACTGGTCCAATTTGTGTCTCCTGTTCCTGATTGTTTCCTGACTATTCCTGATCGCTGCCTGCCCTGACCTTTGGCTTATCTGACCACTCTGTGTCTCTCGCTCCGGCACCACTCTTTGTTCCTGCTTGTCAGCAGTCACCTGCCTTGGCGGGCACGGGGGCCGCAACCTGGCAGCAGCTCTACAACATCCTCACCACTAGAGACTCTGGAGAAGACCGGGCTGTTGCTTAGACTCTGCCCCCGTGCACATCTCCAAACACTGAGCTTGAGTGTCCACCATCCTACCCTGTGGAGCCGTGACAGAGTCCTTCTCACTGACCTTCATGGGCTTTTTTATCAGCCACCTATAGTAAGATCATTTTTTGAAGATGGTGTTTCTACCAGAGGGCCACACAAGGACTGGCAGTAGTGGATCAGTGGTTCCCCAATAATAAAAGCTGCACAGCTTTTATTATTGGGCTTCCAGATGATGGATTTAAGTGAATAGATCTTCCTTCACAAAATATAATCTAGTTTGATCCCATAATGTATATTATAAGGGGGGAGAAATAGAGATAGACAAATTAGAATTTTGGCTACAGTCACTGCCTTTACTTTCCAGAAAACAGTATCTGCGGCATTTCTCATCCTCATCATTATCCTACAGAATGCCTTTGTTTGTAGAGATTTCATCTTTGATGTGTTGCAGTCTGAGCAGATTCCTTTCATTCTTCTATCTGCTGATCTCCAGCATGTATTATTGTCTCTTCCATGCAGGTATAAATCTCTCATACACATTTCTGAACATACCTTTCCCCTTCATAATACAGCAACATAGAGGATGTGTTGTAATGTGTGGTCTACACACCCCATCAGACTGTAATGACATAATCATCTATGATGTCTCATTCCCTTGTGTTTGTTTTTCTCTGTTTAGTTTATCAGGATTCTTTTAGTGGTAATTCCAGAATATTATTATTCATTCTGTTAGGTACTCAGGGCTGATGAATGAATTACTCACACATCCTCCATGATGACATCCTCCTCCTTTCCCTGTTTTTTACTCATATCTGGACGTAGCTGGGTTGGGCGTGAGCAGACGATAGAAAACAAGAAAAACATTACTTCATATGTAGTAAAAGTGTGATAGAACGTGGCCCCGTCATTGTGGTCATTTAAGCTGGAAAACAAAGAAAACCCCATTAGAAGAGTCAGAAAGCATGCCAGACATAACATAGCTCACATTTCCTCTGTCTCATCATGATGAAAAGTTTCCCTGTGTAGAAAAAGTATAAAGAAAACTAAAGTGTATGCCAGCAAAATAAAAAGTATATGTATATTTTCCATGGTTTATCCCTGGTCCCCTGATCTGCTCTGGCTGGTGCAAGAAGAAGGACACCACTGAGGAGGCGCACCGGCTAGAACTGCGGACCATGTCCCCCGTATGAATTGCAGGTTCAGGGTGGTGGGCAGGTTGTGTCTGAGAGTGTTGAGAGTTTTGTTGAGAGTGGGCAGGTTCTGGCATCATGACGTCACTCTGGAGGAATTTTCTTCCCCTTTAAGTGACATACGGATCCCCGAGTTTGAGCAATCCGGGGGTCCATAAATTTAGTGGGCCGTGAGCTCCGAAAGGTTGACAACCTCTGCACTAGCCTATAGAAGCTGTTGGCTGATACACTAGCCTATAGAAGCTATTGGCTGATACACTAGCCTAGAGAAGCCATTGGCTGATACACTAGCCTAGTGAAGCTATTGGCTAATACACTAGCCTATGGAAGCTTTTGGCTGATACACTAGCCTAAATAAGCTATTGGCTGATACACTAGCCTATATAAGCTATTGGCTGATACACTAACCTATATAAGCTATTGGCTGATACACTAACATATATAAGCTATTGGCTGATACACTAGCCTATGGAAGCTATTGGCTGATACACTAGCCTATGGAAGCTATTGGCTGATACACTAGCCTATAGAAGCTATTGGCTAATACACTAGCCTATAGAAGCTATTGGCTGATACACTAGCCTAGAGAAGGTATTGGCTGATACACTAGCCTATGGAAGCTATTGGCTGATACACTAGCATAGAGAAGGTATTGGCTGACACACTAGCCTAGTGAAGCTATTGGCTAATACACTAGCCTATGGAAGCTATTGGCTGATACACTAGCCTATATAAGCTATTGGTGAATACACTAGCCTATGGAAGCTATTGGCTGATACACTAGCCTATATAAGCTATTGGCTGATACACTAGCCTATATAAGCTATTGGCTGATACACTAGCCTATGGAAGCTATTGGCTGATGCAATTACTAATAAAAGCGTGCCCACTATGTACATTGCAACCATCTGATAAGGACTTTTGATAGTATAGTTGGTTGGGTGAAGTGAACACATATTCACCTTGTTTATTGGGTTAAATGATCATTTTTTTTCTTTAATATGCATGGCTTGTACTGACATATGAGCGGTAACTGATTGTATACCATTTTAATAATTTTTTTCCAAGGACAGGTCCACTTTAGATATGTTTAGGTCTTGTAGTCATTCACCCTCCCTCCTTTTCATCTGGCAGGTGACAAGCGATTATAACTTTATATTGCAACACCACAAATCTACCTGTGCAGGTGAGCAAACAGCAATGGTATTTATTACTAACTGGTGACAACATTCATTATAAGTCAATGTGTTACTGTCGGCCCTTTAAAAATGACAAAGTATTCACACATACGCTCCCCCATACTACAAATTGTATCTGTGTACAAATCCCTGTATGGATCCCTGTATTTATCCCTGTATGAGTCCCTTTATTGATCCCTCAAAGAGTTCTGCTACAAAAAAAGAAACAATTAAAATCTCAAATAATATTGATTTTTTAATAATAATAATAATAATTTGATTGGATGATGTGATCCCAATCATTACACATTTGTTCCATTGCAGTGATTTGCTGAAAACAATCTGTGAAAATCATGCTCAATATTCCCAAATTCCGGGCACAACATTTCCGAAATTCCTTGACAGTACAAACAATATGCAAAGTACAAAGCTGTGTGCTGCAGGTTACCAGTCTTTAAATTTAACGGCTGTTTTTCTGTTCTTTTTTAAGGCTGGGTACATGCTGCAAATACACAGAGCTAGAGAGGTCAGGAGTGGCTTACTTTATTACTCTTTTAGTCTGCAACAATGGACAATCTAATGATTCATCGATTTGTTGTAAATAAACTCCATCTGCTACTATATTCCATTCATTGTAAAGTGAATAATTTCAATAAATGCTGGAGTTATTCTGGTGTAATAGTAGCAAAATTTGAAGGAGGTAAAATTTAATCGCTGCTGAAGTTAATCAAATTTTCAAATACTTTCAGCAAATTAAAGAGCAACTATTCATTCTGTCACCCCCAACCATAAACATATGAGACATCACCACTAACCATTACACCAGAGCAAGCACACCAATGGACTGCAGATTCCAGTCTATTAAGATACTGGTTTCAGGCTGGAGGGGTTGGTGTTCCTGTATGTAACTGACCCTAGAAAATCCACACACATGACTCTAAAAATGTATAACTGACACAAGAAAATAGGAGGGCCATAGTGATGCTTGGTCATACTTGTCCATCAGACAGGAAATGAGGTGGGCTCAGGATACCTGCTGTAGCATCTAATGCATCATGTGTGGAAGACGAAGTTTGCATGCCAGGAGAGATCTCTCAAGTATTGTAGAGGAAAAAAGTTAAGTCTGGCATTCAACTTTTAATTACAATTTTTGTCAATAAACATCACTTGTTAGATGCTATTTTGCTGTAACTGATTAAAGAAACACAAAAGTCCAAGCTACAACCATACAATTGTTTTGTTTAAAGTTCCAATTGCCCCACCTCTGCCCCACCCACTTCCTTTTCCATCCTTATTTAATAAATAATCTTATGATAAGAAAGTCATTTCACATAGCTCCAATAAAATGAAACTTTTGATATAAAAAAACAACTCAGTATTTATTGTGTGCATAACATGCCCTATACTATGTGAATTAAAATGAAAACTAATATAAAAATTAAACGCTAAGCCAAATAAAATATTACACAGGCATTTTTTTTTAATTGGAGCTCAGCAAACAAGACCTCACTTATTGCAACTGCTTAATTCAATTCAATTTCATTGTTCCATTACATAGATCTAAAAGAGACTGCACAGAGTTTGTATTATCAGTATTGTATCATATATGGCTGTGTTAAAACTCCTCTTCTGATTTTTTCCCCAACTGGTCTCAAAACAAAAAACAAAGAAGTAGAGCCCACTGCTTGAGTTGTCCCCCTGTTACCATACTTCCAGAAGCCTTGGTCCCAAGTATGCTTCAATGCATTGGTATGTGTGATCTTATATTTACGCATGCTAGTGTGCACATGGGTGTTGTATGTTGCAAGCCAGTAGATGTGTGTACATTTACTATGAAGCTTGCAGAAGTGGACAATGCTCTGGGTGAGGACTCAAAGCTCAAAGTGGATTCAAAGTACTGAAACGGGCATGTAAATATCTTTGTAACTCACCATCAGTCATGACCACCCACCCCTAGCAATGTGTTTTATGTTTTCTGTTACTAACCCGGCTAACCTGAATCTGGCTGGATCTCCATTGCTGCTTGTCTAATCACATCTGACATTTTGTCCAGCCATGCCTGCCAGATAGTATATCAGCCTTCTCTATAGCTCCCCTCTTAAGCTGCGTACACACTTGCAAATTTGTCTTTGGAAAGGATCTTTCACGATCCTTTCCAACGACAAGGGACTACCCGATGCATGAACGGTGCTGTACATACAGCACCGTTCATGCTCTATGGAGAGGGGAGGGGGAGAGCGACGGAGTGGCACCCTGCTGCGCGCTCTCCCCCTTCCCTTTCATTAGGATCGGTCGTCGTCCATCGTCCTTGGATCCGGATCGGGCGATGGACGACACCGACTGTACACACGGCAGATTTTCGCCCGATATTTGGCCGATGCCGATTATCGGGCGATAAAAATCTGCCGTGTGTACGTAGCTTTAGTTTGTTCACTCACTTCTTTTGTTGGTATGGCAAAACCAGTGGCCATGACCTGGTAGCCATATGCATCAAAGTTATCCATCTGACACTATGGCTGGAAGTCCATCATCCCTGAAAGGCTCCCTGATGAAGACTGGGTGGCTACGTAAATTCATTGCCTTAGGTGCGCCAATGTTACCAGCCAGTGCAAAGCATATTCCCCTTTGCCGTATTATTTTTTTTGCTACAAGACGACCTCCAGCTTACTGATTGAATGACCCCCAGCATCATACAACTTGGAAGATTTATGACACCCTGTGAGTGGAAGACATTATAAGTCCACCTACTATGGAATCAAACTTGGCAAAGAACATATAGTGCTCTAAACTGTTCTTCATGTAAATACATCTTCATGTATGCTGCAGCTCTGCTATTTGGGTTCCTATTTTTAAAGTGGAACTGAAGTTAACATAAAAAAGAAAGATGTAACCAGCCAGGCTCTTTATTGCAGAAAGGACAGGCAATGTCCCTTCTGTAATAAAATAAACTCACCTATCTGATCACAGATTTTTTTCCAATAAATTCACCTGTCCACACATCTAGCATATCAGCACCGATTCACATCTTCAAACACTCCTCTTCCAGGTTTAGAATATTTAGCCATCATGGTGGCATGACTAGGGGAGTTCATTCCTAGCAGCCAGGGGGATGCCAGGATACCCAGTAAATTACACTGAACTGTGCAAGATCGCCAACAGGCAGGTAAGTTCGTTTTACTGCAGTAGGAACATCCCCTCTTCTTTCTGCAATAAAAAAAAAAATCCTGCCTGCTTGCATTTATTTTTCTTTCCCTTCTGGGAAGGCAATCCTCTTGCTGCATGTTCTTCATGCCATACACCTGTCAATGCAATGTGTGCCGCTTCCAATAGACTGTGCCTATATATATATGCAGAGGGTGATCAGTTGGCCGGGGTTGGAGTCTGGATTTGGGATTAAGGATGTTTAAATTTGTCTGTCATTAAATTTCAGTTTAGTAGGGCAGAAGCTGCAAACTGTTGGTAGAGGGCTGAGCACAGAGTTGCTGTTTAAAATGTTTTATTACTGTATACTATTTTTTATGTGCTATTCTTCCTAAATTCAGTAGATTGTAAAATCTAATTTTAATATCTGTGGCCAGCTAAATAAACATCTACAATAAAAAAAGGCAAACTTATCAGACTGCTTTAATGCTGCACACCTTAAAGTGTATCTGATATAACAATTGATACAATTGTAACTCTTATCCTGGCATTCCCCCCTATAGTTTAATTTACCTATCCCTGCAATAAAACAATAATAAACAGCATATACAGTATACTAGTTCTTTGCAGACTTTGTATGTGGTGTAGTTTCTTCTGGTGCAGGCAGAAAAATAGTTAATTCACATAAGACAAAGGCATGCGGCCCTTAGCTACAGTTCTAAGTCCAAGCATAATTTCTTTGCCTGGAGGATAAATCTTTGTGCTGTGCATTAATCACAATCCACATTGTAGCCATGCCTCCTGTGACTGGGCAACTTGTACAATGCCAGGAATCTGTGAAATGTCTGAACAATTCATATTCAACCCCAGAGATTAATGATCAGGCATGGCAGAGGTGTGCTGCACAGGTAAGGCTGCTGTAGTCAGATCTCTGACATGCTCTTACTTGCAGTCACATCAATACCTACTGGTGCCAGAAGCTCTGGGCGGGAGCCATTTGTACTGCCCTCACCTGGAAGGTGGCCCCTTTCTTCGTCACAGCTGGGTGGAGATCTGCTCATTCCTGTATTCCTGTTTGCTCTCAGGAATTCAGGTAGACTGTTGAACGGAGCTGCTCACAGGAAATCAAGGTGAGACCATTGTACTTTTCAGAAACATGCTTCTTACCTGTAGAAGAACTTCCATTAACTGCATTGCCTAATAAAATTTGGATATTTTAGTTTTTATGTATTGGTATTGTGCGTTTGCTCAAAGAGCTACCAATTCACAATGGGTCTTTTGCCAATATGTAAGGGTACGTATAGGATAAAAGGGCAGAGCATTTAAATAGGAGCAATTGGCTGCACATTGATTCACTTTGAATCTGTTTTGCAGAAGTTTATTGGCTGTATTTGGAGCTCCTATTGTTTTATATTATTAATTGATTTTCTGAACAATTTAGTAATAATGAGACAATCAGCTCATTTTACTAAAAAAGTATAAAAAGTACTCTGTACTCTTTCAGAATACTGCACATATAAAAATAATTTAGTATTGTCTACGATAGGAAGGTAGATGAAAGCATTTCCTTTAGGGTCCATTCGGACCTTTGTGTTGTGATAAATGTGATAAATTGTGTTTCTTGCAGTGCTATTCATTTTGAACATTGTGCATACGTGAATATACATTACCTTACACGCAGCTAAATGTGATGGCTGCATTTGTTTTCTTTTTTAAAGGCTTTTTACCCCTTTCACACACTTCCTGTCCCCTTATGTCTTTGCTTTCTTTCCCCACTATATCTTGGATGTCAAACAGCCTGGAAGTAACCCGGACTATATACATGTCTTGATACATTGATGGGAATAGCAGTTCACACAATGGGCCTGATTTATGAAAGCTCCTTACAGCTGGAGAGAATACACTTTTATCAGTGAACCTGGGTGATCCAGCAAACCCAAAATGGATCTGGTCTAGAATTCTAAACATTTGCTAGCAAAAAGCAAATGGCTCTGAAGAAATCCATTCCAGGTTTGCTGGATCACCCAGCTTTGCTGATGAAAATGTATCTTCTCTAGCCTTGGAGAGCTTTAATAAATCAGGCCCATTAAATAAAGGGTCCTAGTGCTTTATTTTCATCTCACAGGAAGTAACTTGGACCCAGCAATTTTGGCAAGATCAACAGGTATTTTCTGTACTTACTGAAACATTTCTTAGTCTGAACGGTAAAAAAGAATGCTGACATCACATTTTAGGACTGGCAATCTACTATAAATTTTATTTTTGTTTTTTTTACACTACAGCACACAATAGCATTGTATGAAGAGAGCTGCTCTACTCCCTATAGCGTGTCCTGCATAACATATTTGCATCATATGATACCAACCTAATGAATACAGATGTCACTAATTGGTGCTGTTATGCTAAAATCAGGAATGATTATTTTGCAAAGTGATTGTTCACTTGTAAAAGGTAAAGGTGTGTTCACTTCCATTTAATAACCACGTGCAAGCAAGATATTTCATTTCTCCTGCATACAGTTGGGAAATAAAGTAAACACAGCTTCACTGCATTTACTAGGCCAAGAGACCAATCACCTCTAAATATAACACATAATTTTTCTTTGACTCCAGATTCATATATCATGTGGTTTTAATGTAAAATATGGTTGTTTCTATTACTGTAGATTTAAGATGCAGCTAACACCTCTATTAAAAATCATATAAATAGATAAAACATATGACAAATCAGACAATGAGGATTTTATTACAGAGGCGTGTAGACAAGAATCAGAAACATTCCTACTGGCAAAACTCCCAGGGTAAATTCTTCAAATTATAAAGAAGGTCCCTGAAACATGCTTCAGAATATATCCCTGCATTGCAAATTAGTAATCACACGGGGTTCTCAGATCTTTGCCTGGGACACTAGAACAAACCTGTGCTGTATGCTGTGCTGTTCAATTTTATGGAGAGGGGAGGATGAGCAGGAGGCACTCTGCTGTGTCCTCCCCCATAGGAAATGACAGTGGTTGTCCTGGATGGATTTTTAGGGATGTACTGTAGTGCATTACCTAACAGTGTTGAGGGACCGCTGTAATTGTCACAGTTGTTCATCTCAGGGGACAATTATTCGGTGTGTGTCCATGGCTTTAGTTTTTTCACTCTTTGCATCTAAAGCCTCGTACAGATGTTCAATGGATGTCAGAGAATTGTTTCATAACAATCTTTCATGATCGTTTTCAGTGACAGATAAATGATTGAGTGCTGTTCTGTTTTATAATGATGGGAGGTGGTGATAGGAGGAAGCAGCACCCCACTGTGCTCTTCTTCATAGAAGTAAACAGTGGTTGTTACCAATCAGTCATGGCTGATTGATGAACAACATCAAGGGACCTCTGTACACATGTCAGATGTTACCCGAGAAAAGCACAACCATTCACCTCAGGCGACTATTATCTGATGTGGGCACAAAGCTTAGAAGAGCTTTTTCCACTATGTAAAGAACAGGGTAAGTGCAGACATATCTTTAAAGACTGCTGCCATCTTGGATGTGATACCAGCAGGCTCAGAGACTCAATAGTTTTTCACGTCCTCCAGCAGACTATGATGTGCAAGGAGGACGAGAACTGTTCTAGGGAACAGATATGAGTAGCTGCCATATTTGTTTGTGTGCAAAGTGATTTGACTTTTCCCAGGCACATAGATTTGATTTAGGCACATTTATTGGAATTTAAATTACTTTAGATAAAGGGAAAGAACTGCAAGTAAACATTGAAAAAACTTGCTTTTTAGTGCTTTTACCTGTAAATTGGTGGCCAGGTCTCTTTAAGAATGTTTTATGGCACTGAGCCTTGTTCACAGCTCCTGATTTTAAATACTCTGTAATCCCTGTTTAGAGTCTATTTGTTTGTGGGGGGAAATGCTAAATTTTTCTTCAGCATTACATTAGAAATTGGCTTGCATTTATAACATGTGACATAAACCAACAATTGCAGTAATAATCGGTAATTGTCTCCTGCAGCTCTGACTTTTTCCTTCTTCCCAGACCTAACTACCGGACTCAATATTTGGCTGCTCTGCTACAAGCTCTGGCTTGTTCTCCTGGGAGGTTGGGCACATAATGCTTGCCCTCAGGAGACATCTCTTTTTATTAGGAATGTCGATGAACCTGTATGTGTATTTTTGTGTTTAGATTAAAAATTCCAGATTGTCAAAGCAGAAACAATCACACATTTAATCTACCGTAGTAAAATATGTTCACAGACCCCATGTAATAATACAACAGTGCTACGGACTGACACCTGGGAAGGGAGGACAAGTCACACATTGACCGTGATAGTTATTATTACAAAGTTCCATTTCAATAATTTTATTCAAGTTTATGAAAGAAGAAGTAAACATTATAATTGTTATTATTAATATTATTAAATTGTATTCATATAGCGCCAACATATTACACAGCGCAGTGATACAGGAGGAGGAGGAGAGGGCAATCAATAAGTATAACATAGAATAACAAGAACTGCAAGTCTACGAGTGTGAATCATTACTAGAAATATATAGGAAAGGAGAACTATTGTAATGGGGGTATATATTATTTGTAATATAATATTTGTGAGTAGAACAAAAAGGAAAAATACTTGTTGTGTAGCAAGGGATGAGAATGGATGAGAAGATGAAGAATATGGAGTAGAGAGATTAAAAAAAAATGAGGGATATACATTGCTTGGCCAAAAATAATATTTTCACATATTCTAATATTTTGTTGGACCTTTTATTAGGACACACATTTGCCATGGTACCATTTAGATAAGCTTATGCAATGTCACAACATTTATTTTTTAATTTTTCGCCAAGATCTTGTATCGATGATGGGAGAGTCGGACCACATGCGTAAAGTCTACTCCAGCACATCCCAAAGATTCCCAATGGGGTTAAGATCTGGACTCTGTAGTGGGCAATCCATGTGTGAGAATGATGTCTTAGGGTCCCCGAACAACTCTTGAGCCTGATGAATCCTGGCATTGTTATTATGGAATATGTCTGTGCCATCAGAGATTAGTCAAATACATTGATGGAAAAACCTGGTCATTTAGTATATTCAGGTAGTCAACTGACTTCATTTTTTTGGGCACATAACATTGCTGGTCCTAAACCTGACCAACTAAAGCAACCCCAGAACATAACACTGCCCCCCACAGGCTTGGGGACTTTCTGGTGGACATACAGTGAATATGAGTGAGGTCAGGGTGTGGGGAAAAGGGGTATTAAGAAGGTTGAGAAGGTAGAAGAGGGGTTTGGAGTATAAGGCCTGCGGGAAGCATTGTGAATAGGTATTAGGAGTAAGGTAATGTGTAACAAGGAATCTGGGAATATTTACAGGAGTAATGAGGTCTTAAGGTTCCAGAAGGACGAAATATTGCTATAATTTGGACTGTAGTTATGATTATTATTATTATAGTTATAGTTCATAAGCCCTGCATAAACTTTATCATTGGTCATTGTCCCTGTTAAACTATTTTTGATAGTTGTCAAGTTAAGATTTCTATGCTGCTGCTTTGGGTCAATTTTTTAGTAGTGAACATATTTACTAATAGATTCCAAAGTTACATCATTAGCAACTCTTTTTGGGCGCACCATTTTGTCCATTAGTGGGCCACCATCCCCACCAGCTGTCTGAAATCACAGTACACATACTCCATACAGTGTATTTATTATTATTATTATTATTATTATTATTATTAAACAGGATTTATATAGCGCCAAAGACTATGTGAAAAGTTTGTTTTTTGACCAACAAGGCTTTGTATGACTTGTTTTGGCAAAAAAAACAAAAAAAACATGACCTTGTAGTTTTTTAACTTAAGTTCTGCTTTAACACAATTTCTTTTGTATAATAATAGTAAACAGTATTATACCAACCTAAACCAACTTTTGTTGTAAATGCTTAGTAGCTGGAGATGTACTTTAATTTTTTTAGTCTTTCACCTAAAGTTCATTTAAAACTTTTTGTCTATAAAAGCCCCCTCTTCTGCTTTCACCGTGACAATACTGCTGTGAAATTTTTCTGCAGAACAAATAGTGTTGTTACCAAAAAGAGGAAAATTTATGGATACATTGTAATGCAATAAAACTGTTTTATGGGGGGGGGGCTCAGTTACACATTAACAAAACCTCAAAGGAAACCTATTATTTTGCTAATTATTATTGCTTCATATGCAAGAGCATTTTCCTCAGTAACAGATTTATTTAAAGCCTTGTTTCTCTTTCTGTTGCAGAGCCTGCCACAATGACATACACCGCTGCAGTGGGTCCAGCATCCTGGGAGCTTTGTGTTATAGTGGATCAGCAGAATGAGACAGAAAACCAAGATGTCACTGTACAAGTGTCAGGAGACCTTCATATTGGAGGAGTAATGTTCAAACTTGTAGAACAAATTGGTAAGTTGATAATTTGCATAAGTAAATTTGGAAATATGTCCCCAATTAAATAGATCTATAGTTAGCTGAGCAGAAACAAAACATGTCCATCAAGTTTAAACAAACAAGAATTCTTATCAATATCACAAATTCAGCATTGGAATATTATGTCATGCTTCATAAAGCCCAAAGTAATGTTGGTGACCAGTTACTAAATGTCCCCACCACTATCATTAACATTATATGGCCAATTAACTAACCAGTATGTTTTTGGGATGTGAAAAGAAGCGTGCCCAAGAGAAACCCACTCAGACATGGTGAGAATATGCAAACTCCATGCAGATGGTGTCCTGCCTTAGCCTGTGACTCCACTGCTGCAAGGCAAAAATGCTAGTCATTGAGCTAATGGTTTGGGTTTAACAAAAGGCTACACCCAACATTCTGATGCAGAGAAACATTTTTTTCCTGATCCTGGCATTCAAATCAACTACCTGGTTTAAAATATTCTCATACTGTCCATACTGTCCATTATTTTTGATAAGTATCATTAGTTGTATGGAGCCATACTAGTTTTTTAGCAATCTTATCATTAAATAAAAAAACCTTTGTGGATCAGTAGTCAAAATTGCACAAACACCAAAAAGGAATGCAACCATAGAAGAAGTCAAAAAGTGATATGCTGTGCCGTGAGTGCAACAAAAAACAGCATATGTTTGGATATTGACCATTGGATCCTCCATTCTAACTAGCAGAAAATAAATTGTTGTAGGTGCACCTAAAAATATTGTGAATCTGCATATATATGCCGTGATACCCTAGCACAGCATGCATTATGGAGTTATAC
This sequence comes from Pyxicephalus adspersus, assembly GCF_032062135.1. Lineage (NCBI taxonomy): Eukaryota > Metazoa > Chordata > Amphibia > Anura > Pyxicephalidae > Pyxicephalus > Pyxicephalus adspersus. Next base: position 131,908,518 of record NC_092861.1, read on the forward strand.
TTGGAGGGTCCACCCGCACTGCTGCAGCTCAATTTTCCCTGCGTGTTGGCTCATTTAATGCCACACATTGACATATGTTGTATTTAGGCAACCCAAGGCACCAAACTTGCTTGTACCTTACTGGTAGCACATGTGCAGTGGCGTATATTGATCCGCAAGATGTATTTGGGCGCCCTAGTTGCAGTCAGTGATTCACTTTGGATATTATCAAGCTACCTATTTAAACCAGCAATCAGAGCACACGGCAAAGAAAGTTTTCCAGCACCAACTTCTTTTATGGCTGTTGTGTGGCTTAAAGCAAATAGTTGCAATGGAAGTTGATGCTGGATGAGGTAAGGGTATGTAAAAAAACATATTCTTTGGAATACCCATTTTTTACCATGCCCACCATTTATTAGGACACAATGGCACACTTTCCATAGGCCACAAAAATCTGTTACCATTATAAGAGCTAACTGGTGGTATATAGCTCATGGGTCAATGGTTCCAAGTCCTTTAACAACTAAAGGTTGTGGCTGTGGCACTTGTGAATGTGTCTTCATACATTACAGGTACATAGTAAACACTCTTATAAATATTGAACTCGCATATGTACCTAGGTTTTTGTAAATTGGTCCTATAGTGTGAAAGGTCTAGAATGACCAAGTAATGGTATTTTTCAGAAGAATCTGTACCTGAGCTGACCTGTTATTCCTTTGTTCCGTACACACCCACTGCTACAACGCCACTGGTTCACTTTAAATCCTATTCCCTTTCTACTTCTTATCTTTGTCACACAAATCACACCCAACCTGCACCAAGCTCAGAACTTTCCCAGTGAAAGTCAAAAAACATTCCAGCTTTTCTTTCTTGTTGGTGGCAGAATGTACACAGCATTTACTCCACTTTACTTACTATCCTTTGGGTGGTTGTTTATCAGTCCAGCTTCTATCCCAAAGCTAAAATATGCGTGTCACCATATAAAGGAGCGACTAATAAAATCTCACAGATATATATGTGAAAGTTCTCACACGTTAGAGATGTGACAATAGATTTCACATGCTCTACAATTGAGGAAATCTTTCCTTGTGCTGCCATTGCTGCTTCTCATTCTGCAAATTCCACCATTTGGACCTTCTTGCCCTCAATACCTCGAATTACTGACCTGGAACAAGAATGCAGATAAGGATTTTAACTTGATCTGCATACTTGTTCTAGGTCAGTGACTCCTAAAGCTTTGACACCACAGTTTTATTGTATTAGCCAGGCAATTAACATCTTCAGGAGGAGGTGAGCAATGGCAGCCCCAATGTTTATTTTAAGGTGGAACCTTAGGCAAAATAAAAAAAATACATAATTATTAGTGTCTTGCATTAACAAAGCAGAGTTTTTTGGAATCACCCTGCATCATAGTTTTGTTATGTGATGACTCTGATGATGTTTAGATCTAATATTTTGCACTTCCTGTAATCCCTATTTAATGTACAGCGCTGCGTAATATATTGGCGCTATATAAATCCTGTTTATTAATAATAATAATACAGTGACAACACTGTGGACATGGTAGTCTTAGATGGGCATGTAGTTCTAAATGGTGTAACAGCAAACAAATGATAGCCCCAGTCTAGCTATTGATTTTTAAGCAGTTATAGTTGGTTGTTATAAGCACACCTGGCATAGTTATATAGTTTGGTTCACCTCTGTAAGTGGCACTATTGCTGGACAGCTTGTCTGGCTGGGACATAAAAAAATTACAAGATCTAATGGCAGGATTAAAGTGTATTAAAATATTGTTACCAAATAGTCACATACAAGCTGGATCACACAGGAATCAACCCATAATAGATCAGCTTGTGTTTGCATACAGAAACCATTTACTAAGCGTTGGTCAGCTTTTTTTAAAAGTTTTATAACTAACCCTATAAATAAAACAATGCAGGTGGGCAGGCTCTATGTTGCAGATAGGACAGACCATGGCTATTCTGCAATAAGATAAACAAACCTGCCTGTGTGCAAGGGTTTAACTAGATGCCGCGCTTCATTTGCTGGTGCCAACATCTTCACCCGGTCCTCTTCTAGGTTTGGGATCTTCAGCCATCTTTACTGGCCAGGCTGGAATGATGTAGCTCCCAAGCATGCACACAGGTATTTATTTCTGGTGGCTGGATATGCCAGGATTGTATACTGAGTCTCACGTGCACAGCTTAGCGTGCATTATAGAGAAGATTGCAAACAGCCAGGTAAGTTTGTTTTATTGCAGAAGAAACATCGCCTGTCTGTGCAATAAGGAACCTGTCTGCTCATAATTTTTTTATTTTAGATTTAGTTCTAGTTTAAAATGCACTTAGTAGTAAATGAGCTCTGGCTGTTTTTGAAAGTGTAGAAAAATTGTTTTAGCTTTTGGGAAAGGGTTCGCCACTCTTCTAGGTTGTTATTACTCTATGCAGTCTGTAAGTTCTTGTATTTGTCTTTTGTTTTAGGTATCGCAAGGGACTGGTCAGACTATGCTCTATGGTGGGAACAAAAGAACAGTTGGCTGTTGAAGACACATTGGACCCTGGATAAATATGGAGTACAAGCCAACGCAAAGCTATTTTTTACCCCCCAGCATAAGCGACTGCGGCTCCGATTACCAAATATGAAAACAGTGCGGCTAAAAGTTAGTTTTTCAGCACTGGTCTTCAAAGCCGTTATTGAAATCTGCAGGACACTAAGTAAGTGGGCAAGAGCAGTCATATACAAATCCAACATCTGCATGGTTACTGTAACAGCATCATGGCACAAGCTGCTACTGTTCAAGACAAATATACTAAAGGTGGTATTCTGAAATTTCAGTTTTGCACACGTGTTAGCAAGCTGAATCAAATATTGGCGTCTTATGATTTTCTGTAGTGAGATATTCCCATTCTAGGCAATTGTTAGGGCTAGTAAACAAATGATGGTATCAAAGTTGCCTGCTGGATTTTACATTATGCAAAAATAGAAATCCAAACTTAAAATGTTTTTGAGCAGCCATGAAAGAAATGCAGAAAACATCTAGGAAATCCCACCACTTGAATCTCTAAAAGAACCCAGTGAGTGATTCACCTTGCTTGCCCAAAACTTAATTTTCATTTTTGATTGTGGGTGGCTTTTTGTCTGGGATTTCTCCTGGAAAATAGTGTATTTCCTGGTATGTAAGTATGCCTAGGCACGCCTGTGCCTTCATCCTCATAGCTTTAAAGCTATAGCCTGGGATCACCCAAGGCACTACTACCTCTGACTTCAGGAAAAGTTTGACTTCAGGCATCAAGGGGATTGTTCTGCTGTGGGCTCAACCGCAGTCTCAACCTATGCCTTTCAGGCAAATGGTAGAGGTTGGAAACCATTTTTTGCTTGGAGCCGCGGGCAGATTGTGGTGCAGTTTCTAAAGGTCACATGCTGCATTTTGCTGCACAATTGTTGTTTGAAGGTTTGCATCACAGCCACATGCAAATCTGCAGCACAGAGCAGCAGTTTGCTATGTGTCCAGTAGCTGCAAACCACAGTTTCACACAATGAGCCTAATTTATTAAAGCTCTCCAAGGCTTGGGAGAATATACTTTCACTATCAGTGAAAGTGGGTGATCCAAGAAATCTGGAATGGATCTGGTCCAGAATTGAAAACATTTGCTAACAAAAAGCAAAATACTATTCCAAGTTTGCTGAATCACCCAGGTTCACTGATCAAAGTGTATCCTCTCCAGCCTTGGAGAGCTTTATTAAATCAGACCCAGTGGGTGTGAATGAGTGAAGTTTGGTGATGTTTTTGCTGTTCCTCTCATTGTTTTGTTGCTGAAATGAGGAAGTAAATGTCCTACCTGTATTAGGATGGCCACCTCCCCGCAGAGACACAGTGCAGACCAAACTATGGTCAATAAGGAGTAAATAACAAGACACCACTCTGGATCACATGACAAAAAACTAGTTAAATATTTCATTTAATTAAATTAAACCCACTAGGCATTTATTGTTGGATGGTCCCTTATCATTGTAACACACATCCTACATTTTACATATTGCGGCCAGAGAGGCCAAAACTGGAGGTGCTGCAAAAACAAGCAGCTTAGGTACTGGTCATATATCTGAAAAGAATATGGTAGCTATTTCTGTTTCTTCTAATCAGCCTGGAATAAACACTCATTAACACCCATACAGAGGAGGAAGGGAACTACAAGGTGACATTTTGCACCTAAACATCTGGTGCTTGGGTTTTATATCTATATGAAAGTTTGCATAGAGTAGATTCTGTTTGTTCCTCATTCCTAGTACCACTTATGAAATCTGTAAAAACTCCAAACGTTCTAAATAGCAGTTGCATGTTGTGTGGTATGAGAACAGCATAACAAAATGTTTATTGTTTTAAAAGAATAGTAGCTATTGTGTAGCAGAAGGTTGTGCACATTAGATCATGGAAGGTTAGTCTCTGCTAGGTAGTGCTTGTGGCAGGCGGTGCAGATGCCGCTTGGGGCTCTGGAATGTCTCTGAGTAAAGCAGACATCTCTCCAGTCGCATTCAACATGACTGTGCTTGTGTCTTGTACATTGAACAGTAAATCTGATGTGTTATCTTCATTCTGGGGAACGAGAAGCAGCTCTGCATAAAACACAAACTAGTCTGTATGTGCGCTTTTTTTAATCACTTGTGGGTCCAAGTGCAATGTGCATGCAGTGGATGTTGCTGTGTTCTTATAAAGAATGCTAAACATGACTGAGGAATAGCCCCCTACCTTAGAAATAGTCCAAAACACAGAATATTACCTCTAGCAATTAATTAAATAGTCATATTGCCAGCTTGGGTTTGTCATCATTAAAGCTGAACTGTAGGAAAATGTACACAGATGGATATATGAAAAAGCTGAAAAGATTTCATTATTGTCTTGATATTTACACAATTCTCCTGCACGCACATCCCTGTCTATTGGGGAAATTTCGCTTCTGCACTTTTAGTTTCAAACTGTGCAAACTGTACAAACTTTGGAAGACAGCAGGTAGCTTCGATTAAAAAAATGAAATGATGTAATAAATGTTTATAGAGCTGCATTTCATAGTGTTTTTTACCTGTCTACAGTTTAGTTTTAAATGATCCGTATGTCTCATATAATCATCCCTATTTCTATATTTTCTATGTATTTTTTAAAACATAAGAACAAGGAGTTGTCTGTAGGTGTCTGTAGGTGTGGGTCATGTAGTTCAGAGCAGAGGCAGGTATACTGGTAAAGCAGAGCAGTGTTGACCCAAAAAAGAATGTCATACACCAATTTTGTTAGGTAATTCTTTTTCTTCCAGCACTAAATCCTCTGTGGACCTTGGCTTGCTTTGCTCTATTCCAATCTATCTAGTTGCTTTATGCTTCCAATTTCTTCCTCCCATTTTCTTATTATTCTCTAAGACATTGTCCATCCATTACTTTCTAGGTCTTCCCCATGTTCTCTGTCCCTCTGCTCTCCACTCTACTATGCTTTTTGCTGCCCTCCATTCTCTCCAAGTGCTCAATCCATGCTGTTGTTTTACCTTTTAAAGCCTATTTCTGGACCACCTATTATTTTATTCTCCTATTTGTGGTTCATTCTTATTTTCCATATTACATTAAAAAGACATGATACATTTCAGGCTTTTTTTATTTACGTATATAGCTACAACTGGCACCAAGAAATCAGGGTTTTCAATATATATGTATTGTTACCACGAATCAAATTAATATTAATATTATTACACAGTATTGATACAGGGCCAACATGTTACCCAACGCTGTACAAAGTCCATAGTTAGGTCACTAGCTGTCCCTCAAAGGGGCTCACAATCTAATGTCCCTACCATAGTCATATGTCATTATCACAGTCTAAGGTCAATTTTGGGGAAAGTCAATTAACCTAACAACGAGTTTTTGGAATGTGGGGTAAAACCAGAGTACCCAGAAGAAACCCACACAAACACAGGGAGAACCTGCAAACTCTATGCAGATAATGTCCTGGCCATGATTCGAACCTGAGCTAACCACTCCTGCCCAAATACAGTTTAAACTTAATAATAGGTTTACTAATAAAAATCGAAATGTTATACAAATTGCAAGATAGTGGTGAAACACACACACACACACACACACACACACACACACACATACTTACATAAAAACCAATTTTGTTACAACAAACAAACAAATGAATAGAAATCAGCTATTTGGAGTCTCTTTGCGATGACACATTTTGCAGTTCAAATTCTGCTTCATCAGATCGGTAACCCATACAATCATTGGTAGAATGGCGTACAAATTGATCGGACCAATCATGGTCAGATGTTAAAAAAAAAAATTTTTCCACTTATATCAGCATTCATTCAAGGAAACAACTAAAAGAATGATGGCAACCTAATACCATCACATTGCCGGTAGAAACTGTCAGTGGCAGGTGGCATCTATCCATTTGGTGGTAATCAAACAGTGATTTAAAGGGCCTGAAAACTGCATGGTGTATGGCTGGTGCATGGCTAGAAATATCTACCGTCAGCTAAATGTACATGTTAGGTGACACTGTTATCATTTTTAGATATCAGGCATCCTGAAGAACTTTCATTGCTAAAGCCCCTGGAAGATTCTGTGAAGAAGAAAAAGAAAAAAGAAGCAAAGGAAACAGTTTTAGAAGAAATTATCAACTTGGACAACTCACATGGCAGCTCGGGATCCTTGGGTAAAACTCAAAACCTACTTAAGAAATATATATTTAGGCCATTGTTTCTCATCCAGGACCCCTCCAGAGGTCACTCTGAGCAACGAGCAATTTGTGTCTCTCAGGTCAGTTTAACTGACATCACTGATCATTTTGGCCATCTGTAAGGGTGACATTCTTTCCACAGACCCCCACAATAAAATACTGATAACTGTGGATTTGGTAGTTTTAGCAGTGGTTCCCTAAGACATAAAAGGTATTTCAAAGGTTCCCCTGTGTAAAGAAGAGTTGAGAAAGGCTGATCTAAGTTTTAAATCCATTGATGTTTCCTGTTTATTAAACTGTAACTATCCTTCCTTCCAAGCTCCCATGCTAGTGCCAACATCATCATGTCAGCTTCTTCTTCTGGGTTTAAGATCCTTGGCCATTTTGATTGGCCAAGTTGCACACATTCTGCTGAACATATTCAAATTTATCGCTATACTGTGTATAAATGGATTTCAGTTATTTTCTTGTAATTGGATGTGTTACTTTTCTTTAATTATTATATTTTTATATTTTGCAGCTAGCCCTGGTTTATATAGTAAGACAATGACGCCCATGTATGATCCCGTCAATGGCACTCCCGCCTCTTCCACAATGACGTGGTTCACTGACAATCCGCTGGCAGAACAAAACTGCAACATCCTAGCACTCAGCCAGCCAATCTCCTCTCCAGAAATCCTTACACAAATGTACCAGCCCAGGACTATAGTGGATAAAGCAAGGCTTAATTCAGGGTGCGTTATTGTATATTTACTATGGTAAATAGCTAGAATGTAAATGACTGAAACGACCAATTGTTAGCAATCAAAGCATTTGATGGTCTTTTTGCTTTCCCTTATTATATATTATATTTATACTTATATATACTTATATTATATATAGATATACACATACATTCTTTAACTTTGTCTTTCCGGTCCAGTTTGTTGGGGAATGCCAGGTGAAGGCTGTCCTGCATAGATTGTCGTTGATATAAGAAGCACAGATTATGGATTGATAGACAAATGTTGGTCTGTCCTGCAAAGCCTGTGGGTGCGCAGCCAGGGGAAGCCTATCCTGTCTAGGTTGTGGGTGTTATATCAAAGAGGCAGCACTGTCCCGTCCAACCCTTGAATATACGGCCAAGTGCAGGCTGTTCTTTATACATTTTTGTTGGATAGCCGTGTTTAGGCTGTCATTCAAAACGTTTTGGTAGATAGTCAAGTGCAGTCTGTCATTCATAAATTTTCAGTGGATAGCCAGGTCCAGAGTGGATGGCTGGGTGCATGCCGTACCACATAGATTATTGGTGGGTAGCCAGGTGCACTGATTGAGGGTAAATGGATACCAGCTGTAGACTATCCTGCACAGGTTGTGGATGAATAGCAAGATTCAGGTGGGGAGGACAGCCAGGTGCATGCTGTCCCACATGGGTTTCAGGTGGATAATCAGGTGCCAATCTCAAATGATCAGCTTGTTGGTGGATACCCAGGTGCTCACACAGTTTTTGATGGATATCCAAATGCAGGTCTTTGCACCGCCGATGTCTGGATTGCCTTTCCAATCTGTTTAAAATGTATTTGGAAATGAACTGTCATGATTATCTCTTATTTGGAGAAAGAAGAAATTTAGCACCTAGAATGTGCCAGTGCCAATATTACGGTGGGACCTGGTGTTCCGCTGAGTACTGCTTATACATACCGGTATTGACTATATTCGGCGGCTCAATAGCAAGTTGTTCATTTAAAACAATGAACTTCCTTTATGCCTAATATTTTATTTCAATATCAAGGCAGAAAAAAGCATGCACATTTCCAAATGTTTACACATTTTTTAACTCATGGCTCCCAAGCACATCTTTATTGAGCACTTGTGTCATCCCTTAATGGTGTCTTTTTCTAAACTTATCAGCCACAGCTACTGCTAATAATTCTGTACTCCATGATAAGAACTAAAAGGGTAAATAGAATTGTTGTGATAACATAGAATGTATGCGAGAGCACAGGGAAACTTTGCATTTCCCACAGATCAGCAGGGTTTTTTATTCTTATTTACTTTTGCACGTTGAACCAAAAGACAGGACATAAGAGAAATCTCCTTTATACTAATGAATTTAATTGTCCACTAAAAAACTACTATGCCATTCCATGAAATACCAATACAATAATGATTTACAAAGATGCGCTTTTCCCTATATTTTTCTTTAAAAAAAAAAAACACTACTACTAATGTACTGTATATATTGCACTTGGTTCCCAGAATTTTTATCAGTAAATTGTGATGTAGATGTATGAATATTGTTATCTTTTTAAGCTTATTGAAGCATAAACCCCTAAATATTTGTGCTTGAGGTCTTAGACCAAACACATGGTAATGTCTGACAATAGGTGACCTATACTACATTGGATCCATTATTCTAAATGAATCATATAAATGTAAATATCACCATTTGTTTTCATTAGATGGCTGGACTCCTCCAGATCTCTTATGGAACAAAGAATCCAAGAAGATGATTTACTTTTCCTGAGATTTAAGTACTACTCCTTCTACGATCTAAATCCAAAGGTAGGACATTTAAATATGAATGTTTATGTAGTATAAACAATGTTATGTAGTTATACATTAACCAAACCCCTACAAGAAAACCTGCTCAGACAGATGTCTACCTTTTGAAAGTTCGACCTACCTGGTAATACTTTCTTTCTTGTCATAAATCTATTACTCCTATGTATGCAATAGTCACACCTCCTGATCGACATGCTTGCTCCTGAACAATGACTCAGGAATTAGGTAATTAGCATTTCTAGAAGGTAAGCCAATGCAGCCTAGATATTTCTTCTAGCACAGGATTAGGCATATGAGTAATGTGTGATTGTATGGTTGTGGAGGTGTATTACGGCAGATAGAAATATTTTATGCTGTATGGGATTACCTGTACATAAGCCTACTGAAAATTGTATTGTTCTTGATAAATATTAGTCTGTTTCTATCTTTTAGTACGATGCTGTCCGTATCAACCAGCTGTTTGAACAAGCACGATGGGCTATTTTACTAGGAGAAATTGATTGTACGGAGGAAGAGATGCTCATGTTTGCAGCTCTACAGGCAAGTATTCTTTATCCAGTTTATGTTTCCTAAACAATGTGTCCCACTTACCTTTCTCGCTAAAGTGCAGGCCCCTCTCTCCTGTGCATGTGAGCAGTTCTGACTCTGGGCGTGCCAAGGCTACCAAGCTTTATCAGTTTCGTCCAACCTGCCGGCCAATCAGAAAATAGCCTCTTAATCATCCCTGGCTATTTAGCTGGCTCAGACACAACACTCAGCATTCGTGCAACGTGTCTCTAGTAGTGCCGAGCCCATAGCTCTACTGAGCATTTCCTGTACACCTGTTGCTTGATTCAGTGTTTCCTCTGTCCGGCTCCTGCGTTATCCCCTTGTTGTCCAGTCTGTCCTATTCCTTTGTGCTGTTCCAGTGTTCCTCCTTGTCTCTGGTTATTCCCAATGTCACCTGTGCCTCCTGTTGCTTCCAGTGTTTACTTTGTTCCCTATGTCTGCAGTAGCCCCTGTGTCACGGACGTTTATTATCTGGTGATTTGGTACCATGTCCTGTCTCCTATTGTGTGACACAATGGTTTATAAGTTATACGGTGTGCAGTGCAATTAGTGCAGAAAATTAGGTGTGGTTCAGTTTAGGAAAATAGGTATGTAGTTAGAAGTGGGTCTTCACTGATCTTCACTGTTCAGGAAAATAGTTATTGTTTAGTTGGAAACAGGTCCTAATGGCCTATGGAAACCGGCAAGCTTTGACTGGGGTAGGTCTTCATAGTTTGGAAAAGTAGGTATGACTATTTCAGGAAAATAGCTATGACGTAGTTGGGGGCAGATCTTTAAAATTCAGAAAAAAATAAACAGTTTTGTTGAAGGCAAGTCTTCACAGTTTTGGAAAATAGCTATGATTTAGGTTTACAATATCAGGACACGTGGATCACCCTGTCCTTTCCTTTCCACAATTTCCCTCCCCTTTTATTCTTTTTTTATATGTATATATAATTTATATGTTTATGCAAGTGAGTTTGTGTGTTTTGTTTGTCCATATTGTTCTACTGGAGCTTTGGTTCTCTCTGGTTACTCTAAGCAATTTTCTTTACTTAAGTCTCTATTTATAGTAGATAAGCTTGTTTATTATATCCATTTGCTGCTTTTCAAACCCTTCAAGTAGAACAATTTAATTGGATGTTGTATTTTTTTTTGTTGGGATCCTCTTCCCTTTACCAATATGGGAAGTTCTGAGTTTTGTATTGTATGTTTATACTTGTGTGGACCTTTTAAAATTCAAAGTTCAATAAAATATTTGGGACTAGTAAGGGGTAGGTCCTCATTGTTCAGGAAAATAGGTGAGGGCAGGTAGTTATAGATTAAAAAAATAGGTGCAGCTTGTTTAAAGTAGGTCTAATAGTAGGAAAATAGCTGTGGTTAGAGTCAGTCTATACACTTCCATGATATTGACACATTTGGGACACAAACAGAAATGGGTGTTGAAATTGTAACTTCCCTTGGGAAATGAATAGCTGTCATAGAAGACCAGGTGATGTCTTTGGACCCCTTTTCCGACTCCAATCACACATGGGTGAGGCTTAACCGAGCATACATTTGTCACCCTGTCAACCAATAACTATATGAGGTTTTACATTTTTTCTGCCCCAATGTTTTTGTTGGTGTGTGAGCAGCATAGTGCCTCAGAGGTTAGCACTCTACCTTTTGCAACGTTTTGCAGGTCCCAAGTTAGAATCTCGGCCAGGACACTATCTGCATGGAGTTTGCAGGTTCCCCCCCATGTTTGGGTAGCTTTCCCCCGGGTACTCTGGTTTCCTCCTACATTCCAAAAAAAAAAAAATGCAGTTAGATAAATTAGCTTCCTCCCAAGTCTGGCCTTAGACTGTATTAAAGACATATGACATGGTAGGGACATTTTATTGTGAGCTCCTTTGAGGGACAGCTAGTGACATGACTATGTAAAGCTCTGTGTAATAAGTCGGCACTATAAATTATGTGTAATAATAATAAGTACATAGTGCCATCTCTACCACCCCATGGCATGGTAAGCACCACAACCTAGATTTAGTATTGCCTAGATTGTTAGTTGATAGCCAACTTATTCCTTCTTTATCTGAAACACCACAGCCAGAATTCAGTTTTGCTCCAGACAATGGGGCTGATTAAACATGTGAATGCGTGTAAAATTGGCAATCGAATCGAATCGAAAAGCTTTGTGAATAGTGCAAACATAGTCAAACGTACGGCCACCAAGCCTATTAGATTAAGGCTTTCATAAATAAGGAAGTTGCTGATAATACAGCAATTTGGTAGTTTAATGTTTAGTAAATTAGCTCCAATGTGCTGATAACCAAACTCTTTGTTCTTTATCTATTATAGTATCACATCAGCAAGTTATCAATATCAAATGAGTCATGTGAATTAACCACAGATGGGGAAACAGATGAAATAGAAGCTGCTCTCTCAAACTTAGAAGTTGCACTGGAAGGAGGAAAGTCCAACAAAATATTGGTATGTACATTCTTTTGCTGGATTAAACTAATAGTAATATAGTGAACATATTTTTAATTATTCTTCCATTTGTTCTATTGTGTATTTTTCCTTTTTTTTTGGTTATTATATTTAATGTAGAGATCTGTAAATTGACTGCGATAGGGAAGGTGGCTAAGCTACTGGCTGTGCCTAAATGCCATATGACAGATGTAAAAAGTCAGCAATGCATTCTTTATCAACTGACCAGTTTACGCAGTTGTTTTGCAGTGTAATTGTGCAGAATATTTGTCATTGTGATTTTTGTTAATATGTACAAGTGTCCTAGGCCGTTATTTGGTGACCTTCCACACCAGATCATTGCCTAAAACTGGTCACCCAAAACAATCACTAATAACTTTTCTATGACAGTAATTAAACTTCTGTACAAAGTTTAAAGCAGAACTAAACCCCACAGTGCTCTGTCTCCTTCAGTCGCAGGGCACTGCCATCTTCTTTAATCTTCATTCCTTCCTTTGGCCATCTTGATTGGCCTGGGCCGGTATGATGTAACTCCAATGCAGGTGTGCAGGAGTTCATATAGTCCGGGATTGCTGGGTATCCTGGCAAACATGTGCAGCTCAGTTTTTTTGACAGTTCTACAAAGGAATCAGGCAGGTAAGAAGGATTGTTGCAGAAGGGACATCACCTGCAATGATGATCTGCCTGATCAAACATCTTTAAAAGTTCCATTTTAAGGGTTTCTTTTTTGCAATCTCAGCTGTGTTGTCTGTGGGTGGCTTGACACAAATTGAGGTTATTAATATCCAAACTTTTTAGGTAGACTTAAAGCTTTTTTTTGTGATGAAAATCTCTTTTAGATAGCTGTTACAGAAACAAATGCCCCCATTGTAAGATTTCTCCCTTGTTATGGTGGCAATTCAAAATTTGGATTTACCTTTTTTTCCTTCTTGGCGGTGGCGGTCATTTGCACAGTTAGAGAGATTGAATCTCCCTAATAGGAACAGGAATATAAACTTGACAGGGGTTTTACACACTCACCCTATATCCAAGTCTAACAAGTTTGTATTTAGTTAAATTTAGTAGTAGAAAGTAGCCCAGCCAAAGGAAATCCCTCAGCACAGCACAGTGTGATCCTACAAGAGAAGTGTAAGGCTATGTACACGTCAGCTGATTATCGCCCCAAGACAAACGGTCGTGCTGTTATCTGATAAGTGAACAGTGGTTGCCAAACATCATAAGGACAAATCTTTGAATTACCGATCAAGAACCACCATACAAGTAAAGGAAGGAGAGCACAATGGGGGCCACCTGCTTGTCCTGTACCCCACCCTCTCCATTGAACAGAAAGGTGTGCACAGCTCGTTCATTTATCTGCCACATCCTGTCTCTAGAAACTATTATGAAATTTACCATATATTTGCAGCCGTAGGTTTTTGTTCATATAAGCAGTTTTAGTGGGGATTGTATTTTGGAATCAAAAGAAATCTTTCATCCATCTACAAAGCATTACACAATGCTGGCCAGAAAAGCTCTCTACAGGCTTCGATATGTAATACTACCTTGCCTGTCAGTAGGTAACTAAGCACATTGTTTTTTTAAAGCTGTTTCAGGGCTTTTTCTATCAATTTTATCTTCATCGATATAAATAGATATATTTATAGATATATTGACTTCATCAATAAACATGAGATGGTTCTAACTGGATCATGTAACAAACTCATATCTGCAAATGCCATGCAAGGCCACCAGTCTACTCTTGGGGGGAACAACTGAACAAGCATGTTAGAAAACTTGCCCCATTACTATTGCCCCACTATACTGAGCACTTCTAACAGCAATGGCTAACACTGCTTAATTCCCTTTATTGAGGAAATCAATACAAATGTCCGATTACACTAAATATTTGTTTTTATAAAGAACTCGCACAGCTTAGGTGCCATAGATTGGGTAGATAGTGCTGGCATTGCCAACCACCCTCCTGTTCTATGTTCACTTTTAGTTTGCATTGATCAAATAACAGTACATTTTGCAGATTGTTAAATTGGGTAAAGGAATTAAAAAAAATGCAGAAGAGTTCCTATTATCTGAATGTAGTTAGTCCATCTCGTGACAGCAGATGGTGCCAGAACATTGCAAAAAAATGAAAGGTCCTCCAGGGAAGTAAGCTGATTATATCCATACTATCCAAATACAAAGATGTTTCATATTTTACATTACTCTTAATATTTTCTTTGTAATTTTAGGAGGATATCACAGACATACCCAAACTAGCAGATAACCTAAAACTTTTCAGGTAAGTGTTTGTAATGTACATAGTGCAAATTTAGTGCCGTGTATTGCTTGTTTTTTTGCCTCTGGCACAAAAGAGTTAGGTTTAAGGGGAAAGTCTTAAAGCGGAAGTAAACCCAAAAGTAACCCAAAACAAAAAAATCACACTTACCTTCAATCCTGCAGATCAGTCTATCCGTCGGGAGGTTTCTTGCATCGGGTCCCACATCGTCCCGTTATCTGTCTTTGGCCCAGCACCGCCATCTTCTCCTCTCTTCTTCCGTGTTCTTCTTCCTACGTCACCTGATCTCACACTGCGCAGGCGCGAGATCGGGTGATGTAAATTGGGGAAAAAATCTGCCAATCTCACTGCGAATGCGTTGCATCGGCAACTTTTTCCCTATTGATGAAATGGCTCATTATGCACATGCCCGAGATGCTCAGGCATGCTCAGAAGGAGCAGCCAAGAGCCTCCCAGGATGCGAGAGGTAGGTATCCCGGGATGCTATGTGCTCCCATTCATTCTTGATCGCATAGGCAATCGAGAATTAAGAGGGCAGTGCTTTTTGAAAAAAAAAGGGTGTTGCACTTCAAAAACACAAGCAAAATTTTTACTTTAAATAAAAGGGTTCCTCTGAGTTTAGGTACGCTTTAACTAGCACATGGCATGCATACATTAGGATGTTCTTCACACATGGCTTGTACTGTTTTCAGAATGGGGGAGGTTTGGCATAATAGTGCTTAGATAAGAAAATAAGTGCCACATATTATTTGTGTTCACATTGGCATTAGAAATATTGTGACTGATAATACATTTCTGTTTGTCTTTCAGAGCCAAAAAGCTAACGTTGAAAGCTTACAAGCAATATTGGTTTGTTTTTAAAGATACTTCAATATCGTATTTTAAAAATAAAGATGCTGGCCATGGAGAACCGATTGAAAAGTTAAATCTCAGAGGTAAGAACCTAAGAATGGCTGCAGTTAATGACTGCAGGAGGACTTTGGACAACCAAAGGCATAAATAGAAAACAGTCTTTTTTCGGAACCTCTATATCTGTTTAGTAGTCCCAGGTTTCTTCTGATATGTTTATACTGTATGCATTATTAAGGCATTGGACATACAATAATGAATTAAATAATATTTTCATAATGTATAAGGAGGGCAAACAGAATCTAACTAGGGTCTCATATACCTTCACTTATCCTGATAGGCTGGTGAACTTAGGACATTCTATACCAGTGTTTTGCGACCTTTCCACCATGGAACCCCTTGAAAAAACATTTAGGTCTTTAGGGAGCCTTTTCTTTAATTACTATATCCGCAGCTTACAGTACATTGGCTTAGTGGTAAGTGGGAAGAATGCCTCTTACATTATAACTGCCACCTTTACAGATAGCCAAAAAGTTCATAGGTGTCAGTGCTAACTAACCAGGGAATCACAAACTTCATTGCTAAAAAAAACCCGAGCAACTCCACAGGACCTTGTCTGAGAAACATTTCTATATATGAAAATGTAATCACTCAAACTTGGGTCAATATGGAATCAAATAATCTCATCAATTTGAACACATAAAGGAATTATTGATTTTTATCCAAAATTTAGATACACTTTAACAACACTTTTAAAAGTTGCCTAGCTTTTACGCTAACCTGTTGGCTTTAATTCTCATCGGGTCACTGGAACACGTAAGCTGACCAGTAAGGTTGGAAAAAGTCAGAATTCCTTATCTGTACATTTGTTCCAGGTCAATAACCCAACAACAACACTTAGAAACCATTTCCACCCACACTGGTAGGAATTCCTGTGTCCAAAAACTTTGCCCTGTGTTTTAAGTTTGTATTCCAAATTGAATACTGAATAATTGTATAAATAATGGAAGCAATTTACTAAAGGAGTCTAGGCTGTTCACTTACCATGGTGATTTATGACCCTGCACAGGATATTTCACTTAACCTAGCAAATTTGCTGATGTTTTACCTATGAAAATGTAAGGCATGCCAGTTGTATACATAAAAACATAAAATAAGGAGTCCCTAGTATAAACACATTGTCCATTCACACACCTCCCACCAGGACACAACATTCCTTAAATAATCTCCTAAGTGGTGACTAAGCATGTCTGCTGCCCATAATGAGCACACTGATCAGCTGAAAGCTCCATCACTTGTATGGTGAATAGTAACAACATGATACAAACATCTCTGTCATCCCTTTTAGGAATAGGTGGGAGAAAATAATGACTTGACCTTAGACATATGACCCAGGACATTGTTTATGAATGGTGCCGACAGCCTGATTTTAACCTCTTTTGCCAGCTCACTAATTTGATATATAAGATGTACTTTTAAAATCTATAAATAGTTTATATTTTAAAGTAGGACTCAGAGGAGGGAAAATAATCTTCATTTCTATTCTTAAATCAAAGCTGATCAGCAGTACATACAAAAGAAGGGCTTGAGTAGTTTGATGCCAGGGATTTGTGCAGGCCCTTTATGTTCCTTCATTTTCTCCTATATGCTAAACTTAGAATACCAGGTCTGGTACACTACTGACCTAGATAGCAAATTATAGGGTTGGGGTCAGGGCTTTGAGGGGTATGATCAGTTTATATATTATAGATCATACAAAGCAACATGGCTGCTATGGAGCTATATTATATATATGAATTTATGATTGCAATGTTATATCATACCATAACTAACCATTTGTAACAATAACAAGGTGCACATATAGGAAAAAAACATTTAATAAAGCTATGTGAATCAATAAATAAAGTTTTAAGTCCAAGTGGTAGTAGTATATAAATTTGCTTTTATATCAGCTTTTTATAATATATATTCTTTAAGAGACAGTTAGTGATTTGACAATGGGCTTTGTACAGCACTGCATAATATGTTGGCGCTACATAAATACTGGATAAAAATAATAATAATTATCTGCACAGTAGCAATCAGATTGAAAGGGGGAGTACCGTCAGCCATTCTGGCAGGATTTGCTCATTAGCTGCTCGTTCCAAAGGTTTTGCCACATTGTAAAACATTTTTGTTTGTTTTTCAGGTTGTGAAGTTGTTCCAGATGTAAATGTATCCCAGAGAAGGTTTGGCATAAAGTTGCTCATACCATTTGCAGAAGGAATGAATGAAATTTATTTACGGTGTGACAATGTAAGTATAACATTTTTATTTTATCTTCCCATAAAAGAGGTTGATAGAATTATAAAGTGTTTTCTATTAGACAGAAAGCAAATAACAAAAAAATATTTTCTTAATATAAAGTCTCACCACCTTTTGAACACTGGGGAACCCCTTGAAATAACTTTTAGATCTTCAGGGAACCCCTCCTATAATTACTATATCGACAATTCACAGTACATGTAGTGTAGTGGTCATTAGGAAGAATGGCATTCATTGCAATCAGTTAAACTGAACAGAGTCACAAGTTTCTCATAGCTCAAAGGAACCCCAAGCAACCTTTGGAGGAACAGTGGTTGACAAAACACAATATTAATGTAATACCCATACATACTCCCTTATCGCGACCGTATGGGTCTTTTTTAGATTAGCTTGTAAAAGTAATTAACCTAATATAAATATAAAGTTAATACAATATTTGTTTAATACAATTGTTTCTATATTTAGTTTGACAACATCAATGGAGGCAGCCACATTCATAAAACACCACTCCATCTTCATTCTTTGACAGTACTACACAATGGTTGAACTTTACTGCGATTTTTCCCAGCGCAGGCCATAACAATGCACAATGCACTCCCTATGTGAATGGTCTGTTGTTGCTGGGAGGAGAAAAATTGGAATGATGATCCACTTAAATCCCCTTCTATTGGCTAATCTGTTAATTTCTTTACTTTTATCAATTTAAAAAAAGTGTTTTAAAAATAAAAAGATAAATATAAAGAAGAACAAGTCTGAAAAAAATGAACGTTATTTGAAATTCTCATGCAACAAGCAGCTCTAAATGTGCATTTACGGAGGAAAAACCTATAGTTTAAACCACAGGTCCTCAAACTTTTTAAACAGGGGGCCGGTTCACGGTCCCTCAGACTGTCGGGGGGCCGTACTATAGTTTGAAAAAAAACAGGAGAAGATTCTTATGC
>NC_092861.1:131927830-131984067 GCF_032062135.1 Pyxicephalus adspersus
ACCTCAGCGGGCCGTAGTTTGAGGACCCCTGGTTTAAACTATCCTTTAAACAATCAGTAGAGATAATAGTTTGTGGACACCTGAATATGACATCTATATGACCTTGTTGGACATCCCTTTCCAAATCGATGGTCATTGACATGGGGTTGTTCCCATTCCTTTTACATCTATAACAATCTCCACTCTTCTGTGAAGGTTTTCTATAATATTTGGAAGTGTGTTTTGTGCATTTAGGTCCATTCAGCCATAAGTATTTGTGAGGTTCTGTACACTATGATAAGCTTTTTTGAGCAGGGTCCTGTCTCCCTCCTGTGTTATTGTTTGTATCTGACTGTCATTTCCAACCTTTCCAAACTCTATTTAATGTACAATGCTGCATAATATATTGGCATTTTAGAAATACAGTTGTTCTTTTATTATTATTATTTAAATTATTATTATATTATGTTAATAATATTAATAATAATAATAACTATTGATGAAGACCTGGATCACAAATTGTAGGGTTGATGCCAAGGCTTTGTGCAGGCCCTTAATGTTCCTCTATACCAAACTCATAAAACAAGGTCCAGTATAATCTTGATGGGGACCTAGATCTCAAATTATAGGGTTGAGGTCAGGACTTTGTGCAGACATTTTGTGTTCCTCCACATCAAACTTGTAATACCCAGTCCAGCATAGTATTGAAGAAGTCCTGGATCATAAACATAGGGTTAAAGCCACAGGTTTGAGCTGAACATTTATGTTCCTCAACGCCAAACTCTTACCATGTCTTTCTGAATTTGTCATTCTGGAAAGGTGGCACAGTCATGCAGGAACCATTTTTCCGCAAACCATTGTGAAGATTGGAAGTATATTTTAGTGTTAACACTAATGTCCAACAGTTTTGGCCATATATCACAAGAGGCTCAGATTTACTGTGTCTACAATACCATTCCCGGGAAATCAATTTACAATACTAAGAACTACGGCTTAAGATTCCGTATTTCACTGGGTCTATAAAACAGTTTTTATGTGGATGGTATATTAAATTGAGTTGATTAACAGACCATAACTGACCAATGTCCTCTTCTATCAGGAAAGCCAATATGCCAAGTGGATGGCAGCTTGCATGCTTGCTGCAAAAGGAAAGACAATGGCAGACAGCTCCTATCGATCTGAGGTACAGAACATCCTCTCATTTCTGAAGATGAAAGACATAAACACTACAGCGCAAGTACCTTCCGATTTTCAAAACGTGGACATTAAACCAGAGTGTTATGTGTCACCAAAATATGTAAAGAAGTACAAAACAAAACAGGTATGTGATGACCTTTTTATAGCTTCATGAATCATTTGCGGAACACCAAAATTTTCTGGCGGACCAGTAGTCTGTAAAACCTCCAATGACACTGGGGCAGTGGTCCTAGTACTGTGATGTCTGTGCTGTGTTTTGTACAGCGCCACTTTGGAGAAATCTATAATACCCATCACTTTATATTTACCTTATAAAAACAAGATTAATTCAAATTTTTTCTTGCTTCTGTTTGAAAAAAAGCTTTAAAAAATCTAAAAATAAAAAAACCTGTGGCAATGCTGCCATCTGGCAAACAAACAAAAACAACAAATCTATTTGGTCCCGGTATACATTTTTCACAAACAGTGGTAAAGCAACTCAAAACTGCTTGCAAGAACCACCAGTCTGAACATTTCCATAGAGGGATGAAACCCCATCAACTTTATTGCTCATTGCCTTCTGTATTCCTGTTACGGGTTTTTTTCTCTTACTTGCTGTTTAGAAATTATAACATATAAAGAAAAATTGCTTTAGAAAGACAATTCTGAAATCCACTATATCCCAGATAAATCCATGACCCCGGGGCTACATGACCTCTTTTGTTATAATGTCAGTTTGCTGTATCTTTATCCAATCTGTAGATTTCATGTTTTACATCTTTGCTTTGCTGAGTCACAATCTAACAAAGGAGCAATCAATGTATTCCTGTTTACTAACAATCTAATGAACTTCCTAAAATATGTTCATTAAAGTCTAATTGTTTCTGTTCCATAGTTGGTGTCTCGTATTCTGGAGGCACAGCAGAATATTTCCCAGATGCCTCTTATAGAAGCCAAGATGAGATTTATTCAGGCATGGCAGTCTTTGCCGGAGTTTGGCTTGGCCTACTACATTGTCAGGTAAACATTTTCCTATTATTATTGATAAATAAGATTGGCTCTGGAATTTGCTGAATGAAACATAACTGTTTATCTACTTAAATTTATTTAAATGAAGACTTATCTCATGTAAAATTATCCCAAATAGTGTAAAAAAAAACATCTTAGCAAAAAGAAGGACAAAAAGATATGAGGACCAACTATTTTCCATTGAGGTGTTGGTCCCTCCGGCACCATTCAAAGACCTCCATATATTGAATATGCAAATTGTGAATTATTGAGGTCTGCTATTTGCATAATCAAACCCCGCAGAGCATCGCTCAGGCTAGGCCCTGGACATTTCATTGTGGGATGTGGAGTGACAGGCCTAGCCCGACTAACGTATACAAAAGGTAAATGAAAAGGTATACAATAAAAAAAGTGAATAAATATAATAAAAAAAATTATGCATATAAAAAGACTATAAAATTTTCCAACGTCCCCCTCCCAAAATCAATACAATACAATATAATAATATACAATAATATATAATAATATACAATTATAATACCATACAATTAAAATTAAAAAAGTTTAAATATTAAAAAAGGATCCTATTTTTCTTGTTTCTAAAAAATGAAGTTGCCATACTAAAGGTTTAGATACTTTTTATCGCAGAAAGTAAATGGAGTGACGCTGTGTTCACTGTGAACATCCAATTACGTGCAAGAAAAATAATAAAATGACTGAAGTTAACACAGCTCCACCTTGCTCGGCTTGCTTAGTAAACAGTCATTTTTCTAAGTGAACAATTAATTTTTAGTAAATCAACCCCATGGGTCCCCATTCCCCGGGCCATCTCACAGGTGGGGCACGAGAGCATGGGGACCAGCGGTGGTCTGTGGCTCTGGCGGGTGCACCCCACAGCGGGGTCAGGAGAAGGACCCTGCTGGGGGGTGCACTGGCAAGAGCCACAGGCCATGTCTCCCATACGGATAGCAGGCTCAGGGCGGTGGGCGGGTTGCGTCTCTGGACAGCCAGCGATGGGAGAGTGGGTGGGCTCTGGCATTATGACATTACTCAGAGATAAGTTTCTTCCCCTTTGAGTGACATAGGACTCCGTACCAAGTCTGTAGGTTTAGTGGTCCACGAGCTCCAAAAGGTTGGGAACTACTGGGCTATACATTTTTAAAAAAATGTGGCCAATTTATTTAAACAAGCTGCCCCACACACCATAATGCATAGAAAATCATGCATGCTGTAGCGCGCAACAATGCACACTAGTAGTTGGAGGACATTAGGCTGCAGTGCACTGGGAGGGTGCCTTTAGAAAGCCATAAGGAATGAATGGGAACACAGCACACCAATGCTTATGATGTGCATTGTAGTAAGGCATTAATTTGTGTATTTATTTTCCAGTAAATAAATCTTTCTTTACCTTTGTATATTGGATTTACTGATACAATTCTATATTTAGGGATTTATTTTGGTATTTAGGTCTCACAGTCATAACCATACCTATTGGTATACTGTTTGGTGGTGCAGGCATTTTCTCTGTGATCATGTCCTGCTCACAGCCTGTGACTTATGTGACCTAAAAAAAGCAGGTGTATCTTTGTAAGAGAAACCACACAGGGTGTAAAAGGAGAACAAAGGCTGAGAGGAAGAGAGGCTGCAAATAATAGAAGTAGGCTGCTACAAAATACAGGGAATGGAGGTGGAAGTCATAAAAGGTGACTCTAAAGTGAGAGGGAAGTTGCTACAAGGATGAAAAAAGTTTGAGAAGAAAGACAAGCAGCCCAAAAAAAAAAAATAGTCTGAATAAAAGGAAAGAGGTTGCTTTTGAAGTTTTGGCTGCATTTATTTTTGTTTCGCATAGTTTTTTTTTTATCCTTATTTGACATGTATTGAAAGCTAAACTCCTGGCAGATATAAAAGACCTTGTACAGTATCACTCCGTCAGTCTGTGATCATTATATAGTTATAAAAAAGACACAAGTCTATTGAGCTCATCCACAAGAAAAAAGATATTTTTTAAAATGGAAGCAGTATAAGCACCTGAATTTGAGTTGTCCCTGCACAGCAGAGCCCAGTTTGGGGGAGGGTAAAGCAGCACAAGTAGCTAATAAAGTGTGTTGCAAAGCCTTGACAGGCCAAAGTGCTATGATATATTTATTTTATGTGTATGTTTAGCTATTTGCTTGGAGTTCAGCTTTAAATGGGTATCCTTTGTGGACTGTAAAGCCTTTGCGCACAGTTCTTTTATTATGAGAAGTCCATACCTTGACATTCTGGGCTGCAGCCCTGAAAATGTTACCCCAAGCCAGGGTTGTACTTCCAGGTGTTCCAGGTGTCCCAAAAACACAAAGATCAAGAACACACAAACTGTGCTTCTTTCCCAATGTATAGCTAAACTTCTTTGGCTCCCAGTAAAAAAATATGTCAAAAGTGCTGCAACTTCTTGATTTAATACCCACCATGTACACAAATGCCTCAATAGGTATACAAAAGAATCATGGAAAGTTTCTTATATTAAAAAAAAAAGTTAAAGATGCTTTCAGGACCAAAAACTATCTATCAATACCTACAGTATCATCCATCAATATCATCCCAGTGACTATGGTTGTGTATATTGATGTTTCTGGCCATGGTATTGTAGGTCCACTTGGAGAAAAAATATGACATGTACTATTGAAGCCTGTCCAGAGTCTATCTGAAAATTTAGAGAATGTCAATCTCACACATTTATTCGGTTCATAAACTCTCTATTGAAATTGGATTTTGGATCTGGTTTATCTCTGCTGAATCCAAACAACACCATGTCAGGCTAAATTTCCATCCCAAGGATCCTCCTTTAGTTATGGCACAGCACCTTGTTTATATACACAACATTATAATAAGTCATTTCTTATTAGGAAGCTCTGTCTGAGGTTTCATTTAGACAAAGCAACACAAAAAATATAAAGCAACTCCTGTGATGTCTTCTTAGTTAATCGGTAGTGATCTAAGAATCCTTTCTCATGTATTACATGTTTATTTTAAAAGAAATCATAATTCTTATAAACATAATAAAGTAAAGGAATACAGATCCAAAACCATTATGAAAAGAGAAACATGCAGTCTGTATATTTTTAACTCTCCTGAAAATGTTGCTCCTGCTTAAATAGGAACAAATATGCAGCTACAGATTTCTGACTTTGTACATGTTTGATTCAATAGGTTTAACAAAACTCAATCATGACTTAACAGACAGGCAAACAGCATTTTATCATTGTAGCCCTTATGTGTCTCTAGGTGCCCACAATCCTTAAGAGCTGGAACACTGACAATAGTATTAGTAACTAAAACAGTATACATATAATACACTCTCTGAATCTGTCTGTTTTTTGTAACCTCCTATTTAATGTACAGCGTTGCATAATATGTTGGCGCTATATAAATCCTGTTTGTTATTATTATTAATATTATTATTGTTATTATTAATAATAATAATAAGAATAATATGATGTCTACTGCATTATGTTTTGTATACTTTGGCATGATTGATCCTTGTTGTATATCAAAGACTTCTGACTGCAATCAAGCATATTGTGCTACTGCATTCATGCATCATTGCTAATCATGAAATGTGTACTGTTTTGTTTTATGACTGTAATGATTTTTTTCTTTTAATAAAAGATTTAGGGATCTCAAGAAAGATGAAGTACTCGGAGTTTCCTACAACAGACTGATCAGAATAGACATGACAACCGGTGACCCCATTTCCACCTTGAGATTTTCCAATATGAAACAATGGAATGTTAACTGGGAAATACAGCAGGTTGGATATTAAATCTACCCTAGGTCACTTTCTTATTCTTTCTGTCATTTTAACCCATTATGTCCTTCTTCATAGAACAGAACAAGGTCTTTGCAGTATTTGATACTTCTACTGTTGCTTTAAACAAACACTAATGATTGTTTTTGTTTCCGGTGTCAATTTTTTTTCCGGTGTGTAGCCAGCTTGCCCTGCTGTAGGTTACAGAACATGCTATAGGACAGTTCATTCATTTATTCACCTAATCAATATCCATTTTGTGCCTGTAACCAAGAACCAAAAAATATTTGGCCTGGCTATGTCCCCTGGAATCTGTCCCTACAATTCTGATTGTGATAGAAAAAGAAGGACTTAACACAGGCGGGCTCGAGAAAGCATGTGCGAGTTTTTTCTCAGAATGAATGTTTACAAATAAATATATATATATATATATATATATATATATATATATACTGGGAATACATACTATCACTGTCAGATGCTTGGTCTTTACTAGCACAATACAAACACAACTGGTCATTGCCAATAATCCTGTGTGATATATGAGTGTAGGTTACTGCATTATAATAGAACCTTATTTGCTATAAGAATTATAATGTGAAGCTGTTATTTTATAAAGATAAAATCTATTTATTGATATATCTAAATTAAATGAGCCTTAAATCAGTAAGCAACAATCTATGATTAGCAGCAGTTCATTGCAAAAGAAATATCAGTAAAAAAGTATGATCTAGTTCCCCTGAATGAATTGTTTGCAACTAAAACAAGAAAATGGGATTTATGACTGTGTATGAGGGCATGTAGAAATCATTTTAATTAAGAGATTACCATTACTTTCAATGAAGGCTTGTGGCTTAAGAGTTTTCTCAAGCTACGTAACTATGTGTATCAGAAGCCTCTGAAGGAAGCATTTACAATATTTCCTTACTCAAAGGCGGCATACCAGTTATGGGACTGTGAATCTGTTCCTGTTTGCAAGTAATGTCACTTTCCTAAAATTATTTAAAATATCAGCCTTCATTAGAGGCTTCTAAAAGCAGATGTTGAATTTATTGATGGGAACGTAAGATCATTCTGTATTCTCAATACAGAATATATTACACCATACCAATATATATATATATATATATATATATATATATATATTTATATTTATACATTTACGTTGTTGTTTTGTTTTTCAGGTTGCCATTGACTTTGATCCTAACATATCAATAGCTTTTACGTGCCAAAGTGCAAGCTGCAAAGTGGTCCATGAGTACATAGGAGGGTACATCTTCCTCTCAACTCGCTCCAAAGACCAGAATGAAACATTGGATGAAGAACTTTTCCATAAACTTACCGGAGGCCAGGAATAAAAGCAGATTTAAAACAAAGGAGCTTTAATGTTTTTAAACAATAAAGCTAAGTCGATTTCCTGTGGATCTAATAGCTGCAAATACAGACTCTGTAATAGCTGAAAATATTTATTCAGATAGACCTTGTACTAACAGCCTCCACTCTTGGTTTATTGTAAAATATAATCTAGGCCACAATATGATCTGGAGTTTGTATTCTCCTAGTGTTTACTAGTAAAGATATTCAAACCATGGGTGGCATGGTGCCTCAGTACAAGAGCTTTTTCCTTTCAGCAGTTGGTTTCCAGGTTATAATCTCAGCCATGACACTATCTGGAGTTTGTATTTCCTCCCTGTGTTGCCAATAGGCACATTCAAACCATGGGTAGAATGGTGGCTCAATGGCTACAACTCTTACCTTGAAGCACTGAAATCCCAGGTGAAAACCTTGGCCATGATGATAAAATGTGTGAGTTCTTGTATTTTCTAATATACGTATTCAAACTGATGGTGGCATAGTGGCTCAATGGCTAGAACTCTGGCTTTTCAGCACTGGCATCCCAGGGTATATTTTTGGTCTGGACACTATTTCAAGTTCATATTTTCTCCTTGTGTTTGCCAATAGATTTATTCAAACAACAGGTGGCATTGTGGCTTAGTCTTTAATTGGAGCACTGGTTTACAGGTTATAATCTTGTCTATGATACTATCTAGAGCTTGTATGTTTTCCTTGTATGCAAAAGACACATTCAAACTATTAGCAGCATAGTGGCCCAATGGCTCTTGCCTTACAGCATTAGAATTCCAGGTTATAATCATGGTCACAATGATATCTGGAATTTCTTTGTTCTCCTTCAGTTTGCCAATTGACACATTCAACCCATGGGTGGCATGGTGGCTGAATGGCTTGCCGTGCAGCATTGGCATCCCAGGTTAGAATATCGGCCGGGGCACTACCTGGAGTCTGTATGTTCCCAATGTTTTTTTGTTAATAGACACGTTCAAATAATGGGAGGCATGGTGGCTCAATGGCTAGAATTGTTGGCTTGCAACACACCCAGGTTATAATCCTGGCCAGGACACTATCTGGAGTTTGTATGGTCTCTTAGTGTTTGCATTGGGTTTTCTTCCACATACCAAAAACATACTAGGAGGTTTGTACCTGATAAAGCCATCAGCCCTGGAAGTTTTGATGGTGCACTAAACAGTACATATGTTTTCATTAATTGATTACACTGTATTAAATGTAGTGGAGGGTAGGTTCGAATTTTTGTTAGGTTTTATTGCTGCCCTGACTCCTACTTTTATTTGACTTGCTGACTAATGTTACTAGAACAAAAACTGATGGAATATCCAACATTGGTGATCGGAAAATCATCTGATCACAAATGAGGACACCTGTGCTATAATTAGAAATCACATGCATTTAGGGAAACAATAGTTATTAGATCATATATTAGCATATGTTCAAGATCCTAGTATACTACTAAGTATAGTTAGTTTACACCAAGCCAAAGTCAAATCTCAGCCAATCAGAAAACACCTTTGATTGTTCTTTTATGAACAAATGAATGTTGAAATCTGATTAAGGTAGATCACTGCACATTGTTGTTTGTATTTCATTGTTGAAGTCTGTACTGCTTCCTCTTCTGTATATAGTCATTATAGGATGTACCAGCTGTGGGAAAACACATATTGGTTCCAAAGAAAAGTATGTGTGTTGTTCTATTATACATAACTGCACTTCATCGAGAAGTGAAAGGCAAATTTAGGTGAAAATACAAAAACTGGGAGCAAAGTCAAATGTTGTATAAAGAAAAATGTAATGTATATGTACTTAAAATTCTGTAATAAAATATTAAAACATTGACTATCAGTGAAATGACTAAATTACTTTAGAAACAATATTGTTAAATGCGACCCAAACAATAAAGCCCTGCCTAATTGCAAATTTTTCAAGTGAAACTTTGTTCACACACATCAGATGATTGTCCTCTTAGATAAATAGTTGTGTTCATCTTGGGCGAAAATTTAGCTTGTGTACAGCAGCCTCCCTAACATTGTCCATCTGCAGACAGATGAATGGCTGGACAGGAATGACTACTGTGCTTTCCTACTGTCTAGAGCAGCAATCACCAACCAGTGGTCCGCAAGAAAATTTTGGTGGTCCGCGGCTCTGGCCGGTGCACCCCCAAGTGGGGTCAGAAGAAGGACCCTGCTGGCAGGCACAGAGCCGCAGACCATGTACCCCGTACAAGTCCCAGGTTCAGGGAAGTGGGCGGGCTGTGTCCCTGAACATAACCCCCCCACTCTCCCATCCCAGGCTTAAGGTGCGTACACACTTCCAATTTTTATCGTTCCAATCGAACGACGAACGATCGATTGGGCAAAAAATCGTTCGTAAAAAAGTAACCAACAACGCCGACGAACGAGGAAACTCGTTGGAAACGAACGACCGAACCGGCGGATCAGATTGGACGACGATCGTTGAACATCGTTCGTGTGTACGGTCGTTCGTTGATCGTCCATGTTCAGAGCATGAGTGATGAACGAACGTCCGTTCACTTTCCTGTCGTGCACATAGTTCCTCTATCGCTTAAACGATCGTATCTATTGTGTGTACAATATCTACGAACGATCGTGTCGTTACCTCTATGTGCAGGATCGGTGCTATACGATCGTTCGTATATATCGTGCAAGAACGTTCGTCGTTCGTTTTCCGACGATAATAATTGGAAGTGTGTACGTAGCTTTAGATCAGCAATGGGAGAGTGGGCGGGTTTTTTCACGATGACGTCACTATGGGGGAGGTTTCTACCCCTTTGATTGACACCTGGCTCCCTGCGCCGTCAGGAGCCGGTAATTTTAGTGGTCCGCTGGGCCAAAAAGGTTGTCGACCACTGGTCTAGAGCACAGCAGGGTGCTGCTTGCTCATCCTTCCCTCTACATAAAACAAAACTGTGTGGACAGGCTCATCCATTCTTCGGTAGCTCGAAAAGATCACTAATAATTATTTCTAGTAACAGAAATCTGACGTATTATTATTATTATTATTATTATTAATAATAATAATAATAATAATAAACAGGATTTATAAAGTGCGGACATATATATATATATTATTACGCAGCGCTGTATGGGGCTTCAAGCTTTGTGACTCTGTTGTGATCACTTTTAGTAGACTGATCCATTGGGCCTGATTTATTAAAGCTCCAAGATTGGAGAAGATAGACTATCATGAGAGAACTTGAGTGATCCAGCAAACCTGGAATAAATCTGGTCCAGGATTGAAAACACTTGCCAACTAATTAAATTATTTTATGAAATCCATTCCAGCCTATTGTGTGCACGTGCTGGCAAATATTTGCATTCATATGAACCATTATATACAGTTTAGCAATGTAAATCCTTTCAGCAGATATTGGATGATACAAATGTTCAGTTATATTCACTCTCAGATATCAGGTATCATTTGGATTGGGTGTATTTGCCCACCTAGAATACATGGGGCCAGCTTCATCCAAATATCTGCTGTGCATAGGATTGTAGAAAGGTAATTACAAGGACTGAATACAATTATTCAGGCAGAGAACATTTAAATTTGTGAAATGAATACATGACTTGACCTAGCTACAAGACACTGATTAAATAAACTGTACAATCTCAAATCTCACAAGAGAATTACTCAGGAATCGATTAACTTTATTGCTTTAACAATGAATTATAAATCAAGCTGGCACCCCATAAGGAATACCATCTGTCTCCCCTAATCTAATATAAATTCTAGCATCATCAAATTTCAACTTGTTTTAGCCCAAACTGATGATTTTGTTGTACGTCTTGGTGCACCTAGCTCTGCAACCTGAGCAGGAATTTTAGGCTGGAGACACCAAGACCTGGTACCGGTTTCCCCGCATGTGTTTCATGTCAGGCTCTGCTTATCTCCTCTGTCAGTCAGGAATCCTTGGCTCATCCTTAACATTCCACAGATTTGGCTTCCTTTTAATGTACAGGCCACAGGGTATCAATTCATAATGACAGAGCAACAGCCAAACACCTTGCAGACAAACAGGAGTCAAGGTTTTATATGGCCTGGAAAGACCCTAAAAATGTTTTACAGGTTTATATTTCGGATGTTACATTGTTTAGTAATATCAGAAATCTTTTTTCTACTACTAGATTGTAAGCTCTTAGGGGCAGGGTCCTCTCCTCCTGTATCACTGTCTGTGTTTGTCTGTTATTTGCAACCCCTATTTAATGTACAGGGCTGCGTAATATGTTGGCGCTATATAAATCCTGTTTATTAATAATAATATTAATAATACTGTAACCACTGAAGTAGTCACCAGTAATAAAAAAAATCATTATGATAAGAAAGCCGAAGTGACAACAGGAGGACATGCATGTGCGATGACAGAGAGTTGTCATCACCCATAATGGAAAGTATCTAATCAAAAATCTTCATGGTAGGATCACTAGAGATTACTTTAATAATATAGATTTATTCCAAATCTGTAGATTGTTACAGATTTAAGAGAAATTAAAACAGTTAATAAAAATACATTACCAAGTTTAATGTATATGAGATTTTAATAATTCGGTTTAGATTTACTTTAGGGTGAAAATTTAAATATTTACCCCATTGGGTATCGCCATTTTTTGGAATAACTCTAGGTATGGAAAAAATTCCCAAAATTGTTTTAGCCTTAAAGGTTACCGCTTGTGGTCACCATGCATATTTAGAAACTCTTATTTAGTTATGCACCTTCTGACAATCATGGAGTGCATTGTATTTTGTGAGTGGCTTGTGGCTGGATAAAGAGAGAAGGATGTATACAAACAACAGAGGTTCATTACTGAAAGAAGACCCACCACTCTTATTGTTATTGCTGGGGATGTGGGGGACGTGGGGATGTTTCTAAGTACGCACAATGATGGGTACATTGAGTGGAACCACAAAAGGTAACTTTTTATGCTAACACTATTTTGGGCTTTTCACTTCCTTAACAGAAGTTTGTTCTTTAAAGTTTTTTTATTTTACATTTTTGGTTAGCGTATTGAAAAGTAAGAATATCTGTTACATTTTATTGCAGTGTTTCTTAACCAGGGTTCCTCCAAAGGTTGCAGGGGATTCCCTGAGCAATGAGCAGTTTGTATCCCTTGGTCAGTTTAATGCCTACCAATGATCTTTTTAGCACATAATATACTGTGAGCTGTGGATATAATACATATAGGAGGGGTTCCCTGCAGACCTAAAAGATATTTCAAGTGTTCCTCCATGTTAAAAAGGTTGAGAAACATTGTTTTATTCTATGTTCATACACTGAACAGAAAGTGTGAAAAGTTCTCGCCAAAGTTAGGGAATCCCCTCGTAGCTTTTTGTTCCCAGAACTGGTGTCTCCATTAGAAGACTTCCCACCCAATTCATGAATCTTGTGATATCTACAATTTTGGATTTCCCCCAACTCAGTAAAAAAATAGCCTGCTAGCTGTTTTACTATCTGCAAAGTTTTTGGAATTTTAAGAAATGAGTAGGAACTATGAAATATGCCAAGTTGCTGAGGACGAGCCAACCAAACCATTGCCAATCAGCTGTTTCTGAATAGCTCTATTACATTTAAAGTTATTTGTATTATACGTTTTTCAGTGCAACATAATGCTAGGGTTGTGCTTTTTCATAACAATGCCAGTCAGTTCCAAGTCTTACATAGAGCTGCTTGGAATATGCAGATGATGACCCCAACGGCTCAGTATTATTTATGCAAGTGTGTCCCACTTTCTACATGAAAATGGAAAAATCCTTCACTTACCAAAAGTGGGAATATTAACCTTGGTCAAATATTCAAAGCCTTCAAAGCCAAGCAGGCCATATTAGCCTTTCATATTAGAAGGCCCAGTGTGCTTTTCCAATGGTCATGAGCTATCATATCATATTTAATACGTCAGAAACAATATTTTTGAGTGATGATCTGCATATGCTGTTGATTGCACCTGACGTCCATCCCTATTTTTTTTGGCAGCAAAAGTGATTTACTTAATGTAGCTCTTTCTTTAAGTCATAACTATCTTGTTCAGCTGCCACTCCTGTCTCACCATGTGTCTTACTAAGTATTAATCATCTCCATAGATAATGCTGTGATGTAGATATGGGTAATTGGGAACACATATGAGATCATGTAAAATATGATAAATTTGTGTCCTAGGAGGCAACTGAAGCATAACCGCTCCTCATGCCATTCATAATATTTATTTTTTTAGATGTAGCAGTGTTTTATGTTCTGTTTCTACTACCTCAAAAATGAATTCACACCATATTAATACATTCATGTGTCAAGCATATATGAGGCAAAAAACCCAATAATAAGGTAGTGGTTGGTAGATCTGAAAAAGATTGTTTAGTCATTGGTTCTATAGCTAAAAATCAAAAGCTTAAATTATAAAACCATTGTATAAACCAATTTTTCAATGTAGCATTCAATGTTTTTAACTGCCTTTACCAGATCTCTTGGTCGCCCTGCAGAACAGCTGTAGTCCTTCTCTGGACATTATCTCATAAGTGGAATTTTGCAGCAATATTCATGAACATGCTGAATTCTAAGGCTTCATAAAGTATTTTTTTTACATTCCATGAGTGCGCTTTTTTGGGGTTAAGGGCTGGTTAATCGAGAGACTGAGGTGATATCAACCTGCAGGAACCACTACCATGCAGAGGGGCTGTCTGACAATAACGTACCAATTTATACTTTTACCAATTAGGATCCCCATCAAGTTTAAGAGAATGAAACAGTCAAGGTCACATAATGGCACTTTTTCTCCAAGCCTTTGCATTCATGAACTAGGATAAAATTTAATTCATTATTCCTCATTTTTTTCATTGCTATACTTCTCTATATGTTAGCTTTGGGACAAGCCTTTTCTAATTGCCAAAATTTGCTTAGCAATGTATATGACGTATTACCAATCTAAAGTAATTTTGAAGGCTGTACATTTGACTTTTAAACTCTGTCATTACCTTTTGGCTTGTGATCATTCTTCCAGGATGCAGTTTGTCTTGTTGTCTTTATTCTTCAAGCTGCAACTTACATGATTCTTTTTTTAATTATAATTCACCAATACACCTGCACTTTTTACCCTCTTTGAAACTTGGATTGTTAGTTGCTTTGTGTTGGTATGGAAATCATATATCTATGTCCTACTTTTTAGATTGTAAAATGTTCTGGGTAGTGTTCTCTCCCCCTTCCATGTCATTGTTTATATTTGTCTTTTATTTGAAACCCCTATTTAATGTACAGCACTGCTAATATGTTGGCATTCTATATAAATCCTGTTTATTATTAATAATAATAATAATAATAATATTTGGCACTCCACTCTCTGATCGAACATCAGCCTAAAATCGAATCATTGTAGACATCTTTGTATTGGTTATTTACTGCAGAAAATAAATTCCTCTTTATTGTAGTGTTTTAGTTTTTTTTTCCATCATTGCATATGAAGTATTCTTGATGAGAAGAGAAACAAAACATTGCTCTCCTGCTGATATGATCTATCCCTAAGGTTTACTACTGATGAATTATAGTTCTGGTACCGGCCATCCCTGAAATATGTGTAAAGAAGTAGTGTAAGCTCTGATAAAGAACAAAACAAGCTATAAATCTTTCTAAGCCTTTTCTCACATCTCTCTACTATCTCACTTTAAAAGAGTTCCCAGAGGATATAAATAGAAATATAAAAATTGATAACATTTGTCTGTGTGTGACCTCTGATATCACATTTTCCAGCATCACTGAGCTCCTTACTTCTTGAAGGGATTAATCCCTTTCACCCTCACTGTGTTCGAAGAAAGCACTTGCAACAAGCTTTGTGTTTCTGGTAATCATCTTCAGGGTTATCTAGGATCCAGCTCCAAGGATAAAGGCGGTTTAAACAAGGCCATGTTTTCATGGATATTTTTGTTTTATAGAGTTTGTTCTCTGGGAGTTATTCTACTTTCATTCTCTGATGTGAATCATTATGAACTTCCATGATCAGAACCTTCATCAGCTTTTTCTAGCACTCGGTTTAACGTGGTTGCCTAAAAATTATGTGGAGTTAGCATTGGTTTTGGAGTGCTGATAATATTTCTTACTGGATGGATTTCACAATTGAATTGCAGTTCTGAGCACTCCAGCATCTTTGAAAGAACTTTAAGGACCCTGTCCCGAAGAGCTTACGATCTAGTAGGTGGGGGAATTAACACACAATAGGATGGGAGATATGTAGTGGTGGGAAGTAGTGATGGTTTCAAAAGACAGAGGAAGATGGGTAGGCAATTTTGAAAAGATGGGTTTTGAGTGTTCTTTTAAATGAGCAGAAAGTAGGAGCAAGCTGAATAGGATGAGGAAGACCATTCCAGAGAGTTGGGGCAGCTCAAGAGAAGTCTTGTATCCGTGCGTGTGATGAGGTTATGAGTGAGGAAGTCAGTTGTAGGTCATCCAAGGAGCAGAAAGAGCGGCTGGGGGAGTATTTTTTTACCAGGTCGGAAATGTAGGTGGGACAAGAACGGTGGAGGGATTTGATGGCAAAGCACAGGAGCTTGCATTTGATTCTAAGGTGAAATGGAAGCCAATGAAGAGAGCTACAAAGAGATGCAGCGGAAGAGGAGTGGTGGGAAGGATGGATGAGTCTGGCTGCAGCATTCATAATAGATTGTAGAGGAGAGAGTCGGGTTAGTGGAATACCAGAGAGGAGGAGGTTACAGTAGTCCAGATTAAAGATGATAAGAGCATGTACAAGGAGTTTGGTGGTCTCTGGGGACAGGTACAGAGCCATGGGGACCCAGACTTAAATCTATCAAGATCTGAAAAAGCAAAAAAAATCAACCATAAACCCTGCAGCCCTTTGACATGAGCAAAAGGTAGGGAACGTGTACACCATTTACAACCACGCCAGCAGTGTTCGGGGCAAACTCAAACATGGTTCCTATTCTCAAATTACAAATATCCAGTGTAAAAAAATAAAAACTTCAATTCAATCATATACATACAGTAGTAACCCCTATACTGCTAATACTGATTGGTCCAGGTGAAAAAAAAATATATACTGTATATATTGGAACAGAATGAAATATATGGTGCAAAATTTGTAGGGTATTTGACATCATCTATCCCAATATCTCCTGGAAAGGGGATAAATGGACCTGGATAAGGCTGCCAGTTTGTGTTGCTGCAAGAATGCAGCTTTTTATTTTGGATCCAGGCCTTGAGTGTCATGGAAGGACTGGGTTCGTCAGGCACTCCTCTCTTTTTTCAGACCATAGATTATGAATGGCTTTGGTGCACCTGGCCATGAATAAAAAGGCACCAACCTTTGTGTCAGGTGGAAAGTGGTAGCCTGAAGCCAGGTGGTGAGGCACTGTGCAGCCTATGGGCTGGGAGAGCCGAGGAGGTCACCTAAAGTCTAGGTCGGTGGGACCAATACCCTGATGAGTGTTGCAGTCTGAGTTCAGGCTATAATGCTGGTGGGAGAAGGACTAGGCAGCCCATGTTATGAGACTACAGACTTTTAAACAGCAACACGTGTTACCTGTGAGTACCAGGCTCAATCCTGGAGTAGCCACTGGAAGGCAGGACTTGGCTGCAGCAAAACTGATCCAGCAGGCTATAAAACCCCACAACCCATGAACCCACCAAAACAAAACAAACTCTCCTCAAACCTCATTTAAATAACCACACAATGTTTTGGTAAAATGGCTCGTAGGCCTTACAGGTTGTTGGTCCTCGAAGGCACCCAATTACACTGGTGGTCTGCTTCACCATAATAAAAGTTATATGTAATTGCTCCCAGCCGCAAAACCTCCCCAGCTCAGGAACTATATTTACTTACCTCTTAACCCACCACCAAAATAAACAAATTCACAAAACAATGGGGACTCCGCACCAACGATGGGCCCCCAAACCACCACCACATTTAACCAAAATACCAGCAACCCCCGAGGACCTCAACCACCCAACCCATCAACCCAAACAAAACCAAAACTCCAACCCCACCCAAACATAAATAAAAACGAGGGGTGGGAGGGAAAAATGTTTCTCCTCACCCTTTCCTAAGCTACTGACCTCCCACGTCCTGTGTCTGAGCTTTTATCCACTTGCCTCCTCCTTCACTTCCGCCCCCCTTTACGTCACCTCCCCCTAACTTCCACGACAAAATTAACCCTTAGCTAGCCTTCTCCCCAGCTTTCCCAGTCATGCAGACCCTCTTTTATGCTCCTTTCACTCGCTTGCTCCAGACCTGACTTTATGTACTTACCTGTGGGGCTGTTGGAAGCCATTTTTTTGTTGTTTTGCTGAACTAAGCCATTTTATGTATTGTCATGCTGAATAGAAGATACTAATCTGTGCCTGATTTTGAATAACCAAACTTTTCTGAAGCACTATTTGCGATGAGCTGATCCCCCTAATATCACAATATATAGCTACTGAGCTCTATAAATGGCATTTTTATCTGCAAAACAGATTGGGTAGTAAAATGTGTAAAACGTTCCACCTTCAGGCTGATAATGCAAATTTATGTATGTATTTTTTAACATTCATCTAAAATTGACAATTATCTTAAATGATTACTTTTTTTTCCTTAACTAAACAAAACTTTCCTATGTTCCTAAGTTTATGGGGATAATAAATATGATTGACTAGCTGCTTTCCATTCTCAGGTATTACTAAAATACTTAATCCTTTAGACATTTTTCTATCTGTTACATGCTAACTCATTTGGTGGTCCTAAATCTTCATAACCCAAATGTCAATTAGTCTTACACTGAATATAAATATGCACCAAGCTGAGGTTGATACATAAGCCTTACGTGTGTTGAAAGAATTGTCTCAATGCAAAATATAAATGATTTGATATATACAGTATTTAGCTGTTGAGTTAAGGAGAAATCAGTAACGTAATGGGAAAAGTGATGGATATATATCCCATCATGAAAATACCATGCCGTATTACTGTGACAACCTAGTGAGCCATAGGATTAGCGAAAGATGAATAACGCACAGTGCAGGCAGCCAGAACAAGAAAAAAATCATATTTTAAACATTTTTAATGATGCCATTAAGGGCTAATTTAATACAAACATGCCTTACCTCAAGCAACATATGGCAAAATTATGAATAGGTAAAGATTACTTTAAGTTAAAACTTCTTGTCAAAATGATCAGGTGATCCAGAGATATATCTTTCACTTTCCAGTAAGTAAAACTTATCCTACTTTCAGCTCTTAAACCCAGTGGCAGACATAATTACTTGTGAGAGTTGGGAATGGAAGACATGGAAAAAGATCATGTAACTGCAATGATCAATCAAGAACAAAAGTATTTACTGTATTTTACTGCTGCAATTTATCAATTTATTTATCTGGTAACATTATGTGTTAATTGAATTAGCAAAGTGGTGATAATACATTTACATGAACTTTAAATAAGAGTTCATAAAACAGAACTGTGCCATACAATGTAGAGCGTAAACAAAAAAAGCCACCAGGAGCCAATACTACGACCTGGTGACTTTTTGTTTTTTGAGAAAACCTGCTTTAACATAATCATAAAATCTATAATATTCCAGTGTATTAGTGAATAATCTCATATATATCATATAATCTATGCCAAAACCACCAGCTGAAATGTCTCATGCATAAATATATGTGTAATAGGCATTTTTTGTATGAATCATGTTGTAGATCTGATTCTTGACGAAGCAGACAAGGTTCCATGAAACGCATAGATTCACTTACAATCTGGGACTGAGAATCTTTTAAAGAATTGCATATTTAAGGAATTGATGCATTTTTTAAGGGTATTTTAAATATTTAGTAAAATGTTTGATTTTACTGTTTATTAAAAAAAAACATAGTATGTCTTGATTCAGATGTACTGAAAGTCCCATTTGTGTCTTAGATTTTGTTTAGTTTTTGGAGATGTGGCATTGATGATTTAACACCATCTAGGCACATTATAATGAGAAATGTCAAACCAAACCTAAAACGTTCTTTTTTCTTGGTTAAATTGGGGGAAAGATGGAATCTCTATCTGGTTTTACTGCTATCTGTGATTTTATTTAATTTTACATTCTAGGGACACCTGTTTACCAGACAGGAACTGTCTGCAACAGGGAAACAGACCACAACAAAAAACTAACAGTAGTACTAATATTTCCTGATTTAACTTCAGAAAACTATTTTTACTTTGTTTGTGGTTCTGTTATAGAGTACCATGTCCTGTCCAGTGGACAGCCTTTTTTCCTAGACAGGTAGTGAGGGAATCTCTCGAAGCCCTGAGAATGGAGCCTCCGACTGCAGTAAAACCTGACAGAAGTCAAGTCCAGCCATTCTTAACCAGAGGTTGGTAGGAGTTCCTAGATTTGTGGATGACTCACCTCCCATTTGATGATGCCTACATAGTTCCGGGGTCAACGCTATTTAGTAAAGCCAGCTGCATGACTCTAATGATGTTTTATGTGTCCATGTATTCTATCCACCACTGTGATTGGGCTTTCGTTCCACTAGATACCAAGTTTAAAGGTTTTTACACATTGACCTCACCCCAAACTAATTTAATAGGGCTTCCCCAAGACCTAACAATTATTTCAAGGGTTCCTCAAGGTTTTGGTCCCCCCAAAGTTTTGGTTGTACATTTAACTGCACTTTTGTTTAGCTCCATTTTATATTGGATGATGGTAAAACATCCCAAAATGGCTTTGATCCAATTCTCTCAAACTCTTTCATTGGATGGAATGTATCATGAATTGCTGCATCCATAGGCACAAATCAGCCAGCATAAGAAAAAGTCAACGTTCCAGACCATGTGCACCATGATGAAATGACAACCCCACCTTGACTTTGTCATAATCACAGTGTTTCTCACCAGCGTTCAACCTGAGGTTCCTCCAGAGGTTGCTAGGAGTTCCTTGAACAATGAGCAGTTTGTGCCTCTCAGTTCAGTTTAATAGATACCAGTTGTCTTTTTGGGGTGAGATTCTGGCCCATAATGTAGGAGGAATTCCTCCCACTAACCACCATGCTAATATAATGTGAGCTGTGGATATAGTTTTTATAAAAAGGGTTCCCCAAGACCTGAAAGTCATTTCAAGGAGTTCCCCAATGTAAAAAAGGTCAAAAAGGACTGCTCTACAAAATAGTTAGCCTTCTCTTATTTAATAGAACCTGTTTTATTGAAAATATGTGTTCTGCCATTGTTTATCCCCTTCTATAAATAGTAGCTGGGTGGCTCACATGGTAAACCATTGAGTTTCAATTGTTTCTATTTCCCTGGAAATGCCTGTAATAGATGACCTGCAGTTTTGAGGTCACCTATTTGTTTAGAGTCAAGGAAAGCTTGATAGCCGGGCAATTACTTTTTGGAAACAAATAAAAACAAGAACAATAGCAGTCCATTTACTTCTCTTAAGCCGCATACCCACGTACAAATATAGTCGTTGGAAAGGATCTTTCACAATCCTTTCCAACGACTAAGGACCGTACGATGCATGAACGAGTGCTGTACATACAGCACCATTCCGCTCTATGGGGAGCGTAGAGGGGATCATTCGTAGTCCATCGTCCGTGGATCCCCTAGCACGGTCGTTCGGACAATGAACGATGGGCACAGTACACACGCCAGATTCTCGTCCAATATCGGCCCTGAACCAATTATCGGGCGAGAACCATTGGATGTGTGTACCTAGCTTTACGAGACAGCTCTACTTTATCATTTATTTGCAATAACAGAATTTACTTTGTTTTAGTGGCCAGCCCATGTCAAAGTGTGCACTTGTAGCAGAAACTTCTAGCTGCTCCGACATGATGGCCCAAAATACCACAAAGGGGTTAAACAGAGTTACTAAACAATAAAAGAAAGCAAAAACTATTCCAATCATCATCTTGTCTTTTTTAAGTCTTGCCAGATTGGTAAACATACCCTTTGTTCAGCTTTTCTTCCTGCTACAGAGGATATTTGCAGGTTCCTAAATAAGCAAGTGTGCATTAGTCAAGTGTTCTTTGTCATCTCACAAAGTTCTTATCATGGAGCTAATATAGATAAAGAGGAATGGTACAATGAACTGCACTTTAGCACCTGCTTTTTAAAGGCCACAATATCTCTAAACTCCCCCAGGGTGAGCCTGTGCTTTGTCAGTGGCCAGGGACATTCACCAGAAGACCCCAAAATGATGTTCACATGAAATCCTTTATTATAAGGAAAGAAACTAACATAGCCTAAAAAGCAGTGGACAACCCATAGAATAAATAACCACAATTTTCATAGTGACATATTTGACATTAGATTAAAAAAAAAAACATTTGATGGTTGTTCTTAAGAACTGTTCTCTGCACTACTTTTTTTTTTACATATGAACTACCGGTATATGATTTCTGGTGTTTTATTAATTTTGCACAGTTGTACAGGCTAATCAAATGGACTGAAATTAATTTATCTAAACTTTACTGCAACCTGTAAGCTTTTTACAGTTTCTTCCCCAACCTGCCAGTCCCCTAGTTCCTCCACCTCATTGCTTGAATTTTAGTTCTTTCAGGATACCTCTATCCTGGTAATCTTTTTGGATACCCAAAGCTGCTTGCATGCAAATGTAGCTTTCCTAGAAATGTCTACTTCTCCAGATGGTATTTTAAAATGTCTATAACTCCTTTCAAATCCACCGCTTTCATCAGGTCTTAGGACTGTTAAAAGAAATACTGAGACAAGGTGCCACCCCTATTTTTTATATGTATTTATTTTATATATATTTTTTTTTTTAAAAAAGGTAGAAAAAAAAACACATTTTTGCTTTATATAAAAGGTTTATCTACCCTATTATAGAATGTAAACATCGTGGTGATAGGTCCACTTTAAGCATCCAGACATAGTGATGACAGTGCTGGGTCTAAATTAAAATATGCTATGAAAGCAGAAGGTTTTGTTTAAAATGATAAAAGCTTCTAATTTTTATTGATTTTTTTATTAATTAGTTTTATTTCGCTTTTTAAGTTTTGTTTCCTTAATATTTTGATTTCTCAGTGCCATCCTTTATACTATTCTTTGCCTTATTTGGCCAGCCATTCAGGCTTAGTCATTATTGGGTTAGGACCTGGGTCCAGCCACTCTTTTGCGATGGATTGAACATTTCGAGGTCCAGTGAGTGCTGGGGTGATTTTAGGGTAGGTGGTTTGGGCCTGCAAAGTAAAAAAAAAGCATATTTTGTGGCTACAAGGGCTGTGTTATATGTGTGCTCTGTGTACAGCACGTAGGTTTTATTCTGCCATGTCCTTATTATGTTCCTCAACAGTTAGTAAAACATCGCCATAGTCAATTGAATCTATCTATTAATTTGTCTATCTACTGTATTTATTTTTCCTGTTTACATATTAATAGCCACCCAAAAAAGTTTGGAAAAGCCAATCTATAGCTATCTTCTTTTCTGTCTTTTCTTTTTCCTTATTTAAATGTCTATCCATCTAATATTTGTATTTTTCTGTATACTGTGTAGGTAAATATTAAATGTTTTTTATTTTTATATTAATATATTAAAGTGTTAGTATTTTATGTATAGAATTGTATTGTGGTACCAGCAAATTAGACTTCAGCTATCAGAGTTTAAGTACATTTTGTAGGTTTAATAAATTAAACATTTTTGTACATGATTAAATGAAAAGATCAATCTTTTAATAAAGAACAGGTAGCTACCAAAATAATAGAGCCATTTAAAGGATTGCTAGGATCATGTGATGGTTCTGGAGACTTCTGAAAATAATATGTAATTAATCTGCAGACAGTTGCACTGTCCAGTGTACATGGTGATTAAGGGGAACAAAGACCTCCCACCACATACCAAAGACACAAGAGCCTGCACATAGGTGGGAGAGGGAGACGAAGAAGAAGAAGGATTCACTTTTTACTTGTTCCTTCTCCAGAGAAGCCAGGAGCGAGGATCACCAGCTACATTCACAGGTATGTCCTGATGTCAATGGAGGGGCATTCTCTGTGCTTCTGGGTGTGCAATGGACTTCTTTCTGTATATGAGTGCAAATAGATTATTTATCATTTAATCTAAACCATGAACGATGGTGGCAGTGGATGGGATTTAGATTCCAACTTAATCTTTAATCAACATAGTGCTATTGGATTCATGAAATGTATCTAGAAATGCCATATATATGTATAAAATAAGCAATATATCACAATATTTGTATTGCTGGATAATTGTTTTCCACAGATCAGTTAATAAGGCAGAGCACAGAAGTTAATGATCATGAGTGTGGTAGGTCATGGGACATTATAACCATAGCTTTGGCACACAATTGGAAAATTGCCAAATTTTTTTAGCACCTGAATATATGTAACTGCGCTTTTTCCAGTCTGTAGAAAAACATAAATGGCATAATTCCACCCAAAAACTCAATTTGTGTCATCATGTTTATAATATTTATTTTGTCATCTATTTTTATACAATATTTGTGCTAGATAAAACCTCCATTTATAATTTAGCATCTGTTAAATCAACCTGAAACAGTTGGTCTCTTTCTCACATCAGACTATAACCATACTGCAGATGATAATTCATCATCTGTGTACAAAAGTGTATGTAAGCCAAAACTTTTTATATATAGAAGGAATAAAAACTGACAATTTGTTTGCTGTCTTTATCCTGTTGGAGAGATTTCTATGCATTTCTTGGGACACAACTGGTAATGTGAGAAAATCTCTTTTCAGCTAAGGAATTCCATTATCAGTTACTGAAAAGGTGCCACTATTAAACAATTCATCCATCCTTGTTTTATTGATAACTGTACATTAACTTCCAATCACTTCAATGTTCACTAGAACAAGGAGAGACTGTAACAGGTTGGCTATACATAGACTTTAAGTCAATGTTAGGTCCCTGTTAAAAATGTGTCCTGTACATCCTATTCAGCGATACAGTTGTCAGCAGTTGACATCAAAGTCTAAGCTGGCTCCCAGACCCATCCAATCAATCCCCCCTTCACAGAAGTACTTATCCTCACCAAGTCATCCATAGAACTCACCACAAGAATTCTCATTCTCCCACTTTATCCATAGAACCCCCCACAGTAGTCCTTATCCCTAACTCTTCGTACACAGAACCCCCCTTCCACAACCCAACAGGAGTTCTTGTCCTCCCTCATCTCCCTAGCCATTGAATCAGCCACATAAGTTCTTATCTTTACCCCTTTATTATTAGAAC
Source organism: Pyxicephalus adspersus (assembly GCF_032062135.1). NCBI lineage: Eukaryota > Metazoa > Chordata > Amphibia > Anura > Pyxicephalidae > Pyxicephalus > Pyxicephalus adspersus. Next base: position 131,952,349 of record NC_092861.1, read on the forward strand.
CCCCACTGGATTTCTTATCATCCCCTCTCCATCCATGGAACCCCCCACAAGACATCCCCCCTGGCTCCAAAGAACCCTTCACAGGAGTTCTTGAGCTCCCTCACTCCCTCTATCCATAGAATCACCACTGGATTTCTTATCCTCCGCACTCCATCCATAGAACCCCCCACAGGACTTCCCCTCTCTATTTATAGAACCCCCCACAAGAGTTCTTATTCTTCCTACTCCATCTATAGAACCTGCCTCCACAGGGGTTATTAACCCCCTCCACCATAAGAGTTCTCCCTCAACCTCTACACCCATACCCAAAACAATTTTGGTTAGACTTACACCAATTTTGGTTACTTACTTACTTTTTTGGTTCAACATTTGGCTGCACACGCTACATGCATTTATTCGATGCAGTGCCAAATAGAAAAAATGTGGCCCCAACACCTACCTTAAGATGTTGTAGGCATAGGCATTGCACTGCTAAAACTAGTACATGTATGTTTATTGATGACTCTCGGTTCATTGGTGCCACCCAACACATATGAACATGCATCACAATGGTGTGAAATAATCACATAGATATTGATTTGTTATACTTTAAGTAGATGGGTATCACAGCTTTGTAAAGATGACCTAAATATTCTGTTTGGCATTCCCAGATTCAGGGCTCACATATTTGTGTTTGTGTATTTCAGCCACATTGTGTCCTTTTGGCTTTTATAGTTGATGAGTCAGTTTCCACCAACTTGATATCTCATCTTAGTTCATTAGTTTATGATGCATAACATGTTCAGAAAACAATCTGTCTCCTACGCACCATGCTTTTACAAACAACATTCTCAACTTGTTTATGCTGGGGATTTGGATTGTAGTTCAATAACCTCAATATAATGTGTGATCTCATTCCTGTTAGAAGAATGTGGAGTGTTTGAAATGTCTGATTTAGATATACAAAGGAAGATGAGCATGTACATCAAATAATATGTAAGGAAAAGCTTTTTTCCTGTGTAATATGTAGTTATATATGCCGTGGGGGCTGCCACATTGCACATGGACGTTCTGCTTTGCAGGGGCAATTGATGCCTTACTGCTTCTTTCCTCAAATATATTCTAAATTTGGGGTGTTTATGTTAGTATACAAATTAGATCCATTTTCAGCTCACTCTATAAAAATGGCAATCAGCTACAAATTTCACCACTTTTCATGTAGATGTTTACAACTGAAAAACGCCATTGGCCACAATGGGGATCACTGGTGCTTTTTCAAACACCCTGTTTGCCACTTTAGAAAGTAGAGAACAATTACTCTTTTCAAGTAAACTAAGCTTACAATTGCCACTCTATTTGTATACCTTGGGTACCTTTATTCTAAACTTTTTGAAGTCTGATCACCAGGGAATTCTCCCACCTTTATAAATACCCTGGTATAAAAGCTGGGATCAAGTTTCTAAAAGTAGAAAAGAGTTTCCTGTTCTCTACTTTTTAATCTCTAAATAGGCCAAATCTCACTGAAAGCAATGCTTTTCTCCACCTGTGTGGCTGCAATCAACATCTCAACAGCTGTAAAAGGGAACCTGTCATTTGAGAAGTGCGGGGGTGCCATTCCTGGCCTCTTCCTGCAAATGCTTTTTTTATGACTATATGCCTAGGGGATTTTGTTCTGGACCACTGATCTAGAGAAGAGAAGAGTCAGGCCTCTGTATTTGTTCAGAGATTTTAGGTATTTAAACAAAAGACTCATCTGCACAGGTAACAAGCGTATTTTAAAGGAAGAGTTCAGCAATGGCAGCCAACAAATTTCTCCAATGAGAGAAAAATTGCTTCAAGCCATTGAGAGCCCCCTTTGCTAGCTGATTGAAAAACCCTTATATTTTTTTGAATACAATAATAATGGGCACAAATAAAAACAAAATTTCCACTTTAAGGCAATCATTGATTTATTCCAGGTAATAAAGTAGTACCAGTATATGGAATTGTTTCTCAACCAGGGTTCTTGCAGAAGTTGCTAGGAATTCCTTGAGCAATCAGAAGTTTGTACATCTCAGGTTAAATTAAGTGACACCAAGGCTATTTTTGACTAATATTATTATAGTTAATAATAATAACAATCATTATTTACAGTAGAACTCGTGTATCCGGAACACAGAAAACTGGAAACCTCAGATAAGCGTTATCCGACATCCGAGCAATCAGTGGAGCACTGCTCCACAAGTCTAGTGCTAATTGGCTGAGAAACCCTTTCCATCAGGGTTTCCCTTTCCTCAGCCAATCATGGAGCTCTGCTCTGCTGATAGCTCTGCTTTCTTGATCGCTCCTGCAGCCCCAACAGAGCTGTGGCATGAATTCTGCATCTAAGATTGGCTAAGAAAAGGGAATCCCTGATGACGGCTTAACCGTAGGTGCCCGATAACTGAGGTTCTACTATGTAAAGCACCAACATATTATGCAGGGCTCTACATTAAATATGGGTTGCAAATTACAGACGGATACAAATAGTGACACAGGAGGAGGAGAGGACCCTGCCCAGAAAAGCTTACAACCTATGAGGAGGGGGAAGTATCACACAAAAGGAGGGGAAATATGGAGTGGTGGGAAGTAGTGAGGGTTTAGGAGACAGAAGAAGACGAGTAGGCAAGTTTGAAAAGATGGGTTTTGAGTGCTCATTTGAATGAGCAGAAAGTAGGAGCAAGCCGAATAGGACGAGGAAGACCATTCCAAAGAGTCGGGGCAGCTCTAGAAAAGTCTTGTATCCGTGCGTGTGATGAGGTTATGAGTGAGGAACTCAGTAGTAGGTCATTGGAGGAACAGAGAGAGCGGCTGGGGGGGGGAGTATTTTTCTACCAGGTCAGAAAGGTAAGTGGGACAAGAACTGTGGAGTGATTTGAAGGCAAACCACAGGAGCTTGAATTTGATTCTAAGGTGAAAAAGAAGCCGATGAAGAGAACTACAAAGAGATGCAGCAGAAGAGGAGCGGTGGGAAGGATGGATGAGTCTGGCTGCAGCATTCATAATAGATTGTAGAGGAGAGAGTTAGTGGAATACCAGAGAGGAGGAGGTTACACTGAGAATGTCATCTGCAAAGGTGACATTCTTCCCAAAGACCAGCAATGTAAGAGGAATTCTTCCCACTGACCACCATGTGTACTGTGAGCTGTGGATATACTAATCATACATAGAATTCCCTAAAGCCCTGAAAGGTTTTCCCCATAATAAAAAGGTCGAAAAAGGCTGGTGTAATGTAAAAATTTATATGTTAGTTACACACGTGCAATAATTGTCATTGGAAAGGATCTTTCACAATCCTTTCCAATAACAAATGACTGCACGATGCATGAACGAGTGCTGTACATACAGCACCATTCTGCTCCATGGAGAGGGGAGGGGGAGAACGACAGAGCGGCACCCCACTGCTCGCTCTCCCCCTTCCCTTGCATTAAAATCCTTAGTCGTCCATCGTCGGATACGCCGATATCATCCCTGAGTCAATTTTTGTACAACATCCATTGGATATGTGTACGCAGCCTAAACGTTCATATAAGCAATCAAGTCACTCCAGTTTTCTACCAATTATTCATAATATTGTCACAGGGCACTGTACCAATTAGCAGACTATGAGAGACAGTAGAGTACCTACAACTGATGGGACTGGAAATACCTGGACTGTATATAACATGGCTCAGCAATCAGCAAATATAAAGAATTGAAATAAAGATGTTTTAAAATGTTAATAATAATTAGAATGCTTATATCTCCTAATTGGGGAGATTTTCTTTCACTTTCTGTATTACTACTAGTCTGACTGACAATAGTCATCAAGACAAAAAGTGATCCCACCCCCCCACCAGAGAAACACCCACAGGTGTAGACATCCAAAAACCCTAAGGTTCCCGCCATCTTGAATGTGATGGCAGCAGCCCAAAGATTTGTCACTTAAGTATTTTCCTTCACTCCTCCACCAACTCATACATAAAAGGTGATGTAGGGAATGAAGGGAGAGGGGAAAGAAGCTGGGCCAGATTATTATTAGACATCCCCCCAAAGAGAAGGAAATGGTGCGCAAAAACAGAAGATGTTGTGCTGGGCAATTTATCAGACAAATGTTGTTTCCAACCAAATAATACAAATCAATTAAGAAAAGGAAAAACACTGCTTTCAGTCTTTCAGAATCAAATTATTTATTGTTCTTTTACCTGATTTTTTTAGGTGGTGACAAGGTCTCTTATTTTGTTAATAAAACAGTTATAAAAGACACTAAAGCCACAGGGATATGAGCTATGAGCTGTATATGAATTTTGAGCCTTCACTTCTATTCTTGACTGGACGGACATCATTAATGTAACATATATTTATTACATTTTTAGGGTAGAAATAACCAGCAACTCTGGACACCATGATTTTCCACTTTTTGCTACTTGTGACAAAAATGGGAATGTTAGCCGCCCAGTTCAACACTACAGACCAGGCCGTGACCATCTCCAAGAATTTTACAGAGTCCGAGAACATCACTGAGACCGTGTGCAGTGGAAGATGTAACATCACCTGTTTCCTTACCAGCCAATCCCTCCAGGAGTTTCCATCATGTATACCCAGCACTGTACAGGTGCTGAACCTGGACTTCAATAACTTGACGATAATTGGGGACCAGGACCTGGGTGGCCTCTTTGATCTGCACATGCTGGCTTTAGCACACAACCAAATCGAAAAAATCCAATGGGAGAGCAATGTGCTGCCTCAACTTATGTCTCTGGATCTGAGCTATAATCAATTATCAGTTGTTCCAAAGTGTATTATGTTAAAGAACGTCAAATGGTTGTCACTGGAAGGAAATCCAATTGTATACCTCCCTTCATTGGCATTTACATGTTTCCCAAACCTGGCCTTCCTCAATTTATCTTCTACACTTATTGGAACCATTGCATCAGCAGACATTGATGAGTCTGCATTTGCCCTAAATGCAACAGAAACACAGAAGGATTCATTAACATCTCTGCACTCACTTGATCTAAGTGCTACCTACCTTCATGGAAGTAAGTACATTGAGGCTCATTATGCTTCTATTCTTAAAGCACTTACCTACTACTTTTTTCAGATGCCTTAGAAACCGACCCTATATAAATTTACAAAATCATATTAAGATGTTCTTGGTTTTCCTAACCAGAAAATATGAAAATAAAGAGTTGAACTCTTAATGGAAGACCCATTCTTTTTTTACAATAGGCTGAGATTCCGATCTCCAATATGTGGGGACAACAACGGAGTGGCACCCTGCTGCGAGCTCTCTCCCTTTCCTTGCATTACGATCATTCATCGTCCTTAGATCTGCCAGGATAGTCGTTCGTACGATGGACGACGGGCGCTGTACAAAGCCCGATTCTCATCCGATATCGCCCCTGAGCCGAATATCCGGCAAGAACCATTGGACGTGTGTACGTAGCTTTAGACATTCTACACAAGGGGTTTTCTACGTCAGTTCTCAGGGGCCAGGATCTTCATACATTCTTGGTATTTCTTTTATGGAAAGTCCTTGGACCCTGGAGGGCTCTACACAGTCAGGCCATTCACCTTTTAGGAGTTAAGCTACGTACACATGTCCAACGTCTCAGGGCCAATATCGGGCGGGAATCTGGCTTGTGTACAGCGCCAGTCGTCCATCGTCTGAACGACCATGCTGGCGGATCCACGAACGATGGGCGACCAATGATCATAATGCAAGAGAAGCGGGAGAGCGTGCAGAAGGGTGCCACTCTCCCCCTTGCATAGAGCAGAACGGTGCTGTATGTACAGCCCTCGTTCATGCATTGTGCAGATTGTACGATCCTTTCCAACGATTATAATTGTACGTGTGTATGCGGCTTAAGGAGCAGGAGTACACAAAGCATTATCTAAGGATCTGAAGAAGCAAAGAAAATGATCTAATATAGTAAGACTTTTAGTTCTGAAAAATGTTCAGTCATATTTTCTTTTACTTACACATTTTATATTTAATACCAAAAATATTGATTCAGGTTTAGTATGTCAAAATGAACTAAAAAAAAAAAGTGGAGAGAAATGTAGCAGAGTAGATGGTGCATGCCGGTCTGATGATTATATCGGTATTGTCATACTGTGATACCAAAAATAAAACATTCATTTATTTGTGAATCTTATGCATTTCAGTTAAAGAAGCTTGGAGTAAAGATTTACCAAATCTAAAGGTACTTCACATCACCAAGATGATTAATATGAAAAGCCTGGATGATGAGCTGCTGAAATGGTTTTCAAAATTAGAATTTCTCAATTGTGCCGGATCCCGGGCACTCTCTCATGTCAGGACAGAAATGTTTAAAAATGCTACGGAACTTATATATCTTTCTTTTCACAAGTAAGTGTCCCTACATAAATATATAAATAGTCCATATACAGAACTCGCTTCCCAACAATTCACTTTGAAATCATTACAAAGGACAAGAGGGGACTCTTTGCGTCTGGAGGAAAAGAAATCTAATCTCAGGATAAGGAAGGGATTCTTCACTGTAAGGTCTCTAAAAATGTCCTCTCTGGACAATATTTCATTGATTTCCTGATTGAGAAATCAGCCCTAGGTTTAGATTTTTGTTGGATTTGATATATTTCTGATCTATTAAAAACTTTACATGGCGTAGGCCTAGCTTAACTCTAAACTAGTATTAAACATGCCTACATGATGGGTCTTATTATAACATGTACAGAGAGCTTCAGGAATATTCTGGGAGAAAAAGGTAATACATAATGAACAAAATGTAAGTAACCAGTTGGATAGAATTATGACTGGTCCCTTACTTCCATACCTGGAAGTGCCAGATACTTTTTTCCTCTTGATGCCTGAATTTAGCCTAGTTTATGCCTAAATAACTAATGATTATACTGCTTGGGGGGGAAGGCTTTTTGCTCATTTTACCATACATATGTGCTGAAAATTAGTATTTGCCTACAAGGGCCATTATACTGCTGTATCTCTATTCTTTATTGTGGTTTCAGACTACTATTAGTTTTGCAGGTTTTGTTGCAAGCAACATTATCATGTACATTTAATTAACTGTCTCGTTTTTGGTTAATAAAATTCTCTGGAATTCTATTGGTGAGGTTTCTGTTCTGGGTCCCTGGGTCTGCACTATTGCCATAATTAGGTTCCCTTCTCTTACTGGTGGATTTTTCCTTATTTTTATTTCACATGAAATTTAACGGGAGCAGTAGGAACAGTCCAAATTTTGGGAAAGAGAACCTGGAACAGGAAGAAATGTACAAATAATGGCAAGAAGATCTTACCGCTTTTAGGTGGACTGTGTTTTTTTATATCTGTTTTGGATTTTTTTTATCATTCAGCTGCAATCTGACCTCCTTCCCTCCTTGGAACGTGACTTCTGGATTTGTAACTATTGACCTCAGCGAAAATCCTTTGGATTGTGAATGTGAATATGGCTGGCTGCTATCAGACCCTGTACATATAAACCTGCTCAGGTAAAAAAAAAAAAAACATGAAAACATTCATAAAATAATTTCATACATCGCTGATAAATCTTACCATGATGTAATAAATACTTTTATACTTTTGTTGTATTTTAGTGATTTGAGATTATACTAATCAGACTCACTAGTCTCCATTTGGACTAAGGATTAAATAATTTAGGTCAACAAGATTACTGATGTAGCTAAAATAAATTATTTGAAGGAAAGACACAAACCTGCCTGTGTACAATCTTCTATTGAATGCACATGCCCAGCTCAATGTACTCTTGGCATTCCTTGTTGCCTGGTGGGATCATGCAACTACAAAATGCGTGCGCAGGAGTTACATCATTCCAGATTTACCAACCAAGGCAAAGCAATAGGCAAAGATCTTCAAACCAGAAAAGATCTGAGACAACAGTAAGTGAAGGCAAGATTATTTTCACTTTAGGGAAGTCACAGCAGTCACAGTCTTTGAGAGGCCAAATTGAGTTAGGGGAGGAACCATTGACAAGATCCTAACCTGTACATCCATGCATTTGGGAAATATAGGCAATGCTGGACTTTCATTTTAGGAAACCAGCTAGGAAAAAGCCTTTTTGCTTGAGCACTTGGACCCATGTGTCAGTGGTTAGCACTCTTACCTTTGCAGCGCTGGGTCCCAGGTTCAAATCTCAGTCAGGACAGTATCTGCATGGAGTTTGCAGGTTCTCCCCGTGTCTGTGTGGGTTTCCTCCAACATCCCAAAAACATGGTAATGGTAATTAGCTTCCCCTCAGAATTGACCTTAGACTATATTAATCACATAAGACTATGGTAGGGACATTAGATTGTGAGCTCCTTTGAGGGACAGTTAGTGACATGACTATAAACTTTTGTACAGCGCTGCATAATATGATGGCGCTATATAAATACTGTGTAATAATAATAATAATAATAGTTATGAACAGGGATTGCTTCATCTTGTTCCTTCTAGTCAGTGGTCTTGTTATCTCCTCCACATAATGTCAAGCACTGGGACCTAAAGTCTCTACCTTTTATAAATGAGAGGACCATAGAAATAACTTTCTGGTCGTAGGAAACCCCTAATATTACCAAAAAGTAGGTGGTCAGTGTGAGAAATGTCACCCTTGGGTATTCTCTCCAGAAATGTGTTTTTGGAAAAAGCTGTAGGATGGTAGTGGTCCTTGTACTGGACCCAACTTTTCAGTAGGCATCCAAAAACAGCCAGGTGATTACTGAAAACCCAAGAGGCACAATTTGTAAATTGTTCAAGGAACCCCTATCAACCTCTGGATGAACCCTAGGATTCCACAAATCCCTGGTTGAGAAACATTAGTCTAAAGGGTGCCACAAGAACCTTGAAAATAAACAAATGCGACATCCAATAGGCAGTGTGCATATCACCAGGAAGAGACATAGGCACTGCAAAAAGGACCCTGCTCAACACGGGAATGTAGAAGTGAAAGGAAGGTAGTTACGTGAAGCAATAAAATGAACTTGTTACCTTTCCCTGAATTAGAAAAGCATTCATTTTCTTTAGGATCTGATATTCAAACATTTGTAACTAAGCAAAGGATAAAGCTTGCAAGAAAATGTAATAGGTTGCTAACAAATGAATACAATCTTTTCCAGAAATTTAGATTTTGGGGGGTTGTGAAAAGTATTTTTAAAAGCTTGAGTTCTCTTTAAAATGAAGAGTTATCAAAGTAGCAACAAGCTCTTGATAAATATGAATTAAATAAAATCTGGTGCCACTTTTACACAGTAATTCATTTTTCATTTTGTATGTTGTGCTTTTGCAATAGGTCTAATGCGAGTTTCTCCTGGTTTATATTCTAGGGCAAATGAAACTTACTGCAACTCATATAATGGAGACATGCCACGTATTTCTCTAGTGGAGTATCAACATTTTTGCAAGATCCAGATAAATCCATCAGAAGTTGCTTTACAAGATTTCAGCACATCAACACCAACCAACAACATCACTGATAATATATCAGGAACACAAAAAGATTTTTTGACAGCCACATCGAGCCCACAGAATATGGGACAAAATCCATACTTACCAGAAAGTGTTACAGTTTTTAAAACAACTGCACCTGATTCAGCTATTTTATCCCCCAAAGCACAAACAAGTCCGGTTATTCAAGGAACCATCACTCCGGAGACTGAAAATGGCATTTCTAAGGAGAGTACAACATCCATGAATAGTTTTGGTGGACCGTCAACAGACATTATATACCCAACAGCATCAACATTGATCACAAATGTATTTACCAGTCCAGAAGGCAGCTCAAAAGCCGGTTCCGGTCAACCCATACCAGAAGACACTTCTAATGAGGAACAAGCTTATGTTCCTCAGGATTTCTCTGAAGATTATGATGAGGAGAATCAGCAAGAACGGTCAACTATCCCCAGTACGATATCAGCCTGCGACTATGACGGTTGCAGACACCTACAAAAACCTTGCATCGAGCTTCAGCAACATACACCATGCTTGTGTCCTGGTCTTTCAGGAGAGGATATGATTCCAGATTCACCATATTTAAAAAACATAACTCAGATAACTGACACATCGGCACAGATCCACTGGTGTTCACCCAATTCTGTACTGGAAAAATACCACCTTGTATATCAAGCCGGTAGCCAAATCAGGACTATTGATAACATTCCTATCACCATGAGACAATTCACACTGTATAACTTATCACCATACACTACCTATAAAGTATGCATGGTAGGCGTTAATAGGAAAGGGCAAAGTGAGACAGAAAACATGGCGTCTAGGACCGCCTGTTCAGAATTTAATACCAGGCCAAGTTACGTTATGATATTTGCTATATTAAGTGGCTTAGGGGGATTGTTTCTAGTAATTATCACTGTGCTGGCCGCTTTCTTGTATAAGACATGTAAAAGTAACATGGTAAACCAATACGATACCCATCTCGTGTCCTACAAGAACCCAGCCTTTGAATATCATTTGACAATTCCATCATATCATTAAAGAATATGTCTCTTTTCAAGGCCTTTTGCATCTGTAAACATATTTTAAATAAGATAATTTATAAGAAAAAGTGACTTAAAATAAAACTAAACACAAGGGCCCTGATTTATTAAAGCTCTCCAAGGCTGGAGAGAATACACTTTCATCAGTGAAGCTGGGTTTTCCAGCAAACCTGGAATGGATTTCCTAAAAGTCAAGCTATTTGTTAGCAGATGTTTTCAATCCTGGACCAGATCCATTTCAGGTTTGCTGTATCACCCAGCTTCACTGGTGAAAGTGTATTCTCTCCAGCCTTGGAGAACTTTAATAAATCAGGGCCAAGGTATCTGCTGTTTAGTCCAATGCTCAGCAAATGTGTCTCTGTGCTCAACTGGGACTGGAATGTTCACTTTGCTTATACAGGGCCCAATTCCTCAACTAGGGCTTGTGTGGTAAACTGAGAACAGTTTTGTTTTGGAAATGGAAGAAAAGATCAATTTAAAGGAAACCTACTGCAAGTGACTGTCAATGCTATCCCTGTCTTTAATACTTTCTGGAACAAGCATGCACATTAGAAAAAGCAAGGTCCTGCATGCTTATTCCAAGCAAATACACAGAAACTATTAAAGCCTTTGGATCGGCAAAACAGTCAAAGAATTATCACTTCTGAAGACTGCAATGGCAACCTTCATTTTCATGCAGTAAGGATTTCCTGTGGCTTACTTACCTATCTAAGCTAAAAAGGCTATCAGGATTGGGATATGAATTTTAGATTTGGCTAAGAATAGTTTTAGGATTGTTAGTGGTTCCCCTTTTATGGGTTACTTTTGTGGATACTCTGAGGCAAAGTAGTAAAATAATAAACCACAAAAACACAATGATTTATAAATCTAGCTCATAGCGTATGTACATAATACTTTGTCAAATGATATATGTTCCATGTGCCTATAATATCCCCATAAATATGGGAAAATACTGAACATGGCAAAAAGCTTTGTGTAATATACCTAACAAGCTATCAGAAATCACCAAGTGAGGATCCTAATATTTTCACTGCCCTCTGTGCTGATTTCTTAATGTTATACAGGTTATGTGTGTGCAAGTATAGGGAAAAGTAATAAATACATTTTATTGTTCCTACAGTATCAGAAGTGGACTTTTCATGAAAGGAGGTTGGAAAGTCAGCCTGAGCGATAACAAGCACCTCTGATTTCCTGAATTACTTATTATTGCCTTGCAGCACAGCAGGAATGACCCAGTAATTGCTAGCTATACTCCAGAGGAGCACTTCTAGTTTTTTTTTTGAGCAATGTATGGTCGGATGACAGCAATAAAACTTCAAAGGAAAGGGCTGAACTGCAGTAAGCCATAGGAGGAATGAGTTTTTTTTCTGTAGTCAGAGCACAGTAGGATTCATTTGAATTGGTTGTTATTGCGTTATATAAGAAGTCTGATTATCTAGAGATGTTTTCAAATCAGATTATAATGCAGCTGTCAGAACCACTAGATATGGACTTCTTCTGGAATAATATGCTGCAGACAAAGTACATCCTGTAGTCTCTTCATTACTAAATTCTGAAATAGTTTGCAAAGGATGCTGATTGATTTTCCAACTGGCCTCAAGAACTGCTAACCTTGCATCATAAACATCTTGAACATGTAATATGGATCTCATAACTGCTTTGGGTGCTTACCTCATCCACATCCAGTCTTCTTGAGCAAATATCCAAACTTCAGCCATCACTCCTGGGAGTGCTTCCTGAGGACAATTATTCTATTATGCACACTGCTTATAATCTGACTAATAACACCTAGAGCTTCACCAGATGCAGAGCCCCACCACTTTCCTTTCTTCATTGTTAAGAATTAAATGCATCATGTAGGCCTGTGGTTGTCAATCTATAAACTACAAAGGCGGCCACTGAAAGAACAGATAGGCCACTCGTTATGTGAAAAGCCTGTCAGAGATTCCTTTTGCAGACCCTCTGCAAATCAATGCTCCTATTCCCAATACTGGGATCTGCAAAGGGCCCAACAGCAAGTGCCAGAGGTCTCATGTTCCTCAAGCTTCTGGTTGAGCATGGACCAGGGATTTAGGACAATGTAATTAAATGGACATTCTTAGATCATGCTGAGTGCCTAAAAATGGAATAAATGGAACAGCAGACATCAACCCAAAAGTGACATAATTTAAAATATCAGGAGGACTAGCATGCCAATTTTGATTTAGTAATCCTAAAACCAAGTAAGAGGATAAAACAAATGTTATGTGGTCTCCTAAAAACTGCAATGGATCTTTAGTAAATATGGCTGGTGGATGCACTTTGCATGTAGCAATGGCGGACATTTGAATATGTGATCAGCTAATGTATATAATGTATATCAATGTGTGTTAATATTTTATAAAACTTTTTTTCTGTTTCTGGCTTGTCTGTTATTTACATACATGTAGGTAGCCATCTTTGTTCATACCATACACATTTTCTGATTCCCACTTTAAGTACAGGTCTGTACAATGGTAATACATCATGTCTTTCTTTCTGTACAATACATGGCTGGATTTCCTGATATTAATATTATTATTACACAGTATTTCTATAGCGCCAACATAATATGCAGCGCTGTACAAAGTCCATAGTCATGTGACTACCTGTCTCACAAAGGAGCTCATAATCTAATGTACCTACCATAGTCATAAGTCATTAAAACAGTCTAAGGTCATTTTGGGGGGGAAGCCAATTAATCTATCTGCATGTTTTTAAAATATCATGGCTATATGCCAACAAGCCACAAGCGGCTGCCATTGCTGATCTTCTAAAATGCTGATTACCTGTCTCTCTGGTTCGGAACTTACTGGCTGACCCGGATTAAGCACACAGGTTTAAATTTCTGATGTGCTAGGTAAGTTGTTACAAAAGATTACCATCTGCACCCCCTATCACAAATTCTTCTTATAATGGACAGCCCCAGTGACTTATAGTGCTATAGAGTTTGAGATAAGCAGAATAAACATGACTTTAGGACAATGTAGGTGACAAATATTTGGAAGTAGCTTTTAGTGTAACAATTCCTATTCCATATACAAGTTACCACATTACTGCTGTCCAGCTGAAAAGACTTGCGACATAGCTATCCACAATGTTGTAAGCAGTTTAAAAATGTATTCTACAGTAAATAATAAATTTGCTGCACACAGCCTATTGCCTAATTCAAACCTTGCATGAGTATTGAAATCTGAATGTTTAGGGTTGAAGGGGCAATAACATAAAGAATTCCAGAACGTAATCACTCAAATGCTGACACAGGTGCAATAACATGCATGAACTTTATAACTCCTACATCCACTTGGCAACCACTGCAATAGTACTTATCAATCATTCAAGAAAAAGATTTAGGTATTGACTTATCTTTAAACATTTGAAATAATGCACAGATGGATGATACATTTTCACGCCTTAAATTAAACAAGTTTTGTGATGGGAAATCTAATTATTTATATTTCAAAAATGAAGTAAGAAAAATGTTTCTCAACTTTATCGCTTATGGGAATGTCAATGTGTCCTATGCAGCAATCTATGTGCAAATTCTCTTATGAACCTTTGCATCACTTTAAGGTACAGTAGTGAGCTATTGGTTGGCATAGGGAACCATTTAACTTTACTGAGGACATCGAAACACCAGGAAGCATCTATTTCTCCAGACTTTAGCCTGTGATTCTTATTGATGGGAGTGCAACTTGGTGGCATGAGCATTAAGAAAGGAATTTAAAAAGATCCAATAAGATTACGCAGGCATTTACCATACTAAAGCTGGGTCTACATGGACATTTTGAAAAACACATGTAAAGGTTCTTATTGCATTTTTAAACACTTTTATTAGCGTTTTAAAGCTTGCCTTTAAAAATTGTGGTTTTACCACATTTTCCTGCGTTTTAACGCATTTACGTTTTTAGTGCTTAAAAATGCGGGAAGTCATTTACCTGCGTTTTTCCCAGTTTTAACCTTGCAATTTTTTTAAATGTTGCAAGCAACGTTTAAAATAAAGCTCATAAACGTGTCTCAAGGAAACGTCCTGGTGTAGATTAGTCCATTGAAATGCATAGGGATTTCAAACAAGGGCTTTAAAAGCCTCTGGTTAAACGCTGGGGAAAACGTCCATGTAGACCAAACCTAATGCATGTTATTTACCTGTAAAAGCCTTCGTTGTGTCGATATCTAGAACTCACATCAGATAATCAACACCCGAGACAAGTGGTTATGTCGGTGTCCGAGGAAAATATGCTGTGTTCAGGGATCATCTGATATCAATCATCAATCTGCCACCAGGATCAACTAACAAACAATCTGGAATGTCCGCTATGCATGTCAATGGAAGAAAGTACAGCAGGTTGCTCTTCACTCATCCTCCCTCCTCCTCACCCCATAGAACAGAATGGCACTGTATGTTTCATCTGTCACTAGAATCGATCAAAAAAGATTTAATGCAACAAAAATCATGTGTGTACATATAAAGAGGTTGAGGGTTGAGCTGGGGAATTGACTCTTCACGTGTTACTCAAATTTTCTAACAAGGCAGATTGCAAAAAAAAAAGAGGGGGGTATTAACTGCATTTTACAAATCATGAAGACAATCAGACAATTGCAACTAAAATGTTATAGTTTTCTCCACTTCCCATGAAACAGAAATGCTGCACAGCAATACTTAAGCAGGCTGTCTGTACAGTACTCTTTTGTTATACTGTGGCCTGAAACAATCCCAAAAAGATTGTTTTTAGCAGCTATTATTCAGTAGCTTTATGGGATTTTAGAATTAGTCTGCTAATAACAGACCTTATCTAACATGCACCCTATTTTTCACTGAAATACAAATCTGTGTAAGAATACTCAGATACGCCAGCATAGAGCACTGCAGTATGATCACAGGAAGTTTTGATTTTACTGAGAAAAATAAGGCAGATATTTGATATTCTACAAAAAAAGTTACACACAATGCATGACATATTGGGATACAGGATTATATTGAAATTTTATAGAATGACATTTTAATACGTGAAAATAAAAGTTATCCAATAATCACCATATTCATTCAGGAACTGCAGCAATGAGATTCTACGCACTTTATGCTAATTAATGAGGTTGTGCAGCAGTGGTAATGTAATGCAAAAACTGATTACAGCAGAATGGTGGACAGAGACCAGATAATCTTCCCACTAGATTCCTTGAGGTACAATAAATTTAAATTACTTGGTGGAACTGACCCTTTGTTAGAGATGAAAAACAAAAAACACCTCCAGGTATACACACAGCAATGATTTTGCTAACTTTTGGCAGCTCTGAAGCCTTCCTGTTTCTAGCTAAGATTTGCCTGGCCTTTCTCACTCTCAATGGTAATGTAGAATGGTCACTATCACCTAAGAAATCTTAGTGCTGTAATTGAAGCAAAACCTGCATACTTATAGCTATTAACAATTTTGGAAAACATATCGGCAAAATGAAATGCCCATTGCGGGCATGCCACTAATCTGTCTTTGTGCTATGTGCAAATCTCTATGGAAAAGCAGTGAAATAATTATACAATAGGATTTCTGGGAATACACAGCCAGAATGCTATGTTGCAAGAAAGCAACACTTTTAATTCTCAGCAGTTTTAGAAAATCATAGCACCTGCAGAAAGAGATGGGAATGTCATTTTTAATAATAAATTGCAAAAAAACTGTGTACTGTAGATATTATATACAATTTTTTAAAGAGTTTTCTTCATTGCAGAACACCAAGAGTACTTTGTAATGGATTGTAAATATTAATTTATGGGTTTGTAAATAAAAGTTATCTCTTCTGAAGCTGAACGAAATATCCATGTTGCTGCACTTTATCTGAAAACACACAATTTTTTCTTGCTGCACTGTATATCTTTTACTGTACCTCCAATGGCTACATATAGAAGCTGTGGCTCTCCTCCATGGCTGCACCAGTGTCCTTTTAACATCCCTCTCTCTCTTTGGCCAATAAAAGAATGTGGCCAAAAACAAGGTGTTCTTTGATGTACCAAAGAGAGAAGGGGCACAAAAAGAGAGAAGGGGTGAAAAAAAAAACCAAGTCTCTTATCTAGAGCCACAGGAAATAGTGCAGGAGATGTACAGTGTAGCAAGAATACATTGTGTGGTTTTGAATAAAGCACAGTGACATGCACATTCCATTCAACCTTGGGAGATTACATTAAAAAAATGTTCTGCACTTAGCCTGAAAATAGAATTCCGGAAATGTGTCACCCTACTAAAAATCTTGTCTATTGCCAATTCCCACAGCTTACCTCATGAAATCCTATTATTTGAAATGACAGCACCCGTCTTTAAATCCACTATGTTTATTATATCAAAATTCAAATATTGAATATATGTATAAATAATGTAATCAGACTTTGATTCAGTGTCATACAGTTCATTAGTCTCATGATTGGAGACATCATCTGTCAACGAACACCAAAGAGAAATGATGTCCTTCAGTTCATGTTGTAGAGGGGGGGAAAAGAGAAAGATTTAATTCATTTTGAGCTGTTCAAAACCTTCACCGTTTTCTGTCCATAATGATAATAGCTGTATCCTGAGGCAATTGTTGTAAAAGCAGTGATACACCTGTGGAAAAAAAACATGCATTTCTTTTACCTTGTTCCTTTAGTGAACCCGTTTCCTACTTATTGTTATCACTAGATTTTTAAAAAAGTTTCAGGAAGGCCAGCTTCTAACAATATAGGAATGCCCCAGGGCCCTTTGGGGGACATCAATTTCTTTTCATAGCAAAACTGTAAATGTAACCCCAATACACTAAACCAAAGCTGTTCAGGACACCACAACATATGGTAAAGTAATACAACATCTTGTGATACACTGCCGAAAATGGTGTATACCTGTTTAGGAGGTTTTGGTAGGAGAAGAGGTTATGAGTGAGAAAGTCATTAGTAGATAAAAGTGAGGTTGGGAATGTATTCCTGTACACCGTCTTAAGGATTAATGGGACAGAAACCATGGAGTAACCTAAAGAAGCTTGAAAGGCAAAGCATAATAACCTAAATATAATGCTGAGGTGAAATGGAAGTAGCAGCACACTGTAATGATAATGATCGATAATTCTAGCTGCAGAATGTATTATACAACTGTACTATATATACTAACTATACTATATTATACAGCTATAATAGAGGTGAACTCTAATGGGAACATAGGAAATGTAGATGTAGTAAAAAGAAAATGGTATATTTTACTTAACCTGTCAATTAACAAAAAAATCGACCAATTTAGAATCTGGGCTACTCTTTCCTAGGATGACGGCTGGAAAGCAGATGGTGATTTGGAAATGTTACCATGTTCTAACAAACTTTCAGATGTCCCAACCTACATAAACTGTGTCTCCAAAGTGCCTGATGCATAAAAAAAGTGAAAAAAATGACATTGTTCCTAAAATCGAGATGGATGATTCTGAATTCCTCACTGGACAAATGGGTAATTAGAATTGTTCTACTTATGCCTAGCATGCCTGAGAGTTCTGGGACGAACAACAGACATGACCCAAATCTTAGGGTCCAAATCTTAAGGTGTAAAGGAAGCCACATCATTTTCCCCAAATGCATAGTTAACCTAGCATCTT
Organism: Pyxicephalus adspersus; assembly: GCF_032062135.1. Lineage (NCBI taxonomy): Eukaryota > Metazoa > Chordata > Amphibia > Anura > Pyxicephalidae > Pyxicephalus > Pyxicephalus adspersus. The sequence goes on from NC_092861.1 coordinate 131,970,430, forward strand.
GTAACTGCTAATACACCAAAGGCAAACTTTTCCATGCAACAACTCCTCACAGTCCAGTGATATGCAGTAACATCAGCCAATCCCCAATTAGAAGCTGGCAAACTGCAGAAAACTAACTGTTATTGGTTACTGCACAATAATTATGTTTGCACAACTATCAGAAAAAAAATAAAAAAGTACAGCTAGAATTATAAAACCTCAGAATAAATTACTTACCACAGTACCTGAAGATAGACACTATCCACATAATTAAACACAGGAGCTGCTAATGAAGCTGCTACCAGTATTAACTGAACTGCAGTATTCATCTGAAAGGAAACAAAAATACATTTATTGGCATTACTGAAACATAATGCTTAAAAACAAACAAGTCGAACATGCTACCCTGAACGATAAAAGAAAGAGAAAAAGTTACAGAGGATCCACAGTATCAAAAAAACATCTTATACTCTCCTATTGTCAATTTACAGTAAAAATTTTCTTTATTCACTGTAAGCAAAAGAAAAATATGTTTAAACAATCATGTACTGCTGACTTACTAATTTTGTAGGAGTTCTGTGCTGTTATTTTGAACTTTCCATTTGCTAGTCTGAGGTCATGACCCTGAGAACTGAAAATTCTGCCCCTTGAGTTCTATTCAGTCAGCAACATATTAAATACTGCACATTAATAATTTCTATTCTGCTTTAAGGCCAGCAAAGGGAGCTTTAGGCTTGTTTTCATCCAACATTTTGTTTTCCCCTCTGCTAAAAAAAATCTGCACGAATACAGATAATAAAACTTTATTACAGGGAAGAAAGCAAGAAATTGCTGTGTCGACATAGTGACAGATTGTAGCATGTATATAATGGTTTACTTTAGCCATAATTTCACTTTAAGAGTTTCTGCTGAGGGTCACGGAAAAGTTCATGGTCTAATATAAGCTCATTAGTGTTTTAGATGATACCATACACTTCAACCTTGCCTTAGCTACAAGATGAATCCCTACACTCATTAAACAGAGAAGTACATCCATACCTTACTGATAAACGTTGGTTCTAACTGAGCTGTTGCATAGCAAGGGTTAAAGTATTTTCCAACTGTTCTCTGGAAAAACAGAAGAAAGAAATAATTAATGGTGCAATGTATAAGTGGATGACTGAGACACAAAAAATCAGGTGAAAAACGTTATTTCAGGTTTTCAGTACAGCATAGGGGCGATGCAAAGACTGATTTGAGCATTAAAGTCTATTTGAAGGTGTAGTCTTTATTAATGCAACACCCACCACCAGACCACATATAAAATAATATATATGCTTGCAGTTTAATACTTACAACCTGCTCTTAAACACACCTCAACAGTGCTGCAAGCATTAGAGCTGCCTAAAGTGTGTCCCAGTAATCTGAGCAGTGTACAGGAGGAGAATCAGACCAGTGAGTCCCAGGTCGCTGTGTTGTGTAAGAGCAAAGTTTGATATTTGTTCCAGTTAACTGGTTAAGAAAGTTCCCTCCTATGTGGGGGAAATCTTAGTTTACACAGCAGAAACTGCTTTGGCTTCCAAGAGAAATAAATTTACAAAACATTTCTAAAAGCAAAAACTTCAATGTAGACCTTGCCTTTGGTTGCAAAGATGGATCGGTTCTGTTTCATCCCTACAGTTTGTCTGTATGTGCTGGTTGAGGCTTCCATGGAAAAGAACATGAGGTTTACGTTTACTTCTAAATGAATTCCACTCTGATACATTCATTTCATCCCACTCAATTTGAAAAGGTATATAGCAGTGATTCAGTTACAGGTAATTTTTGATACACTGAGGAAGGTTTTCAAGTACTAGTATATGAATGAACACAAAATATATGTTGTTCTTGCCATAAATGCAGTAACATCGTCACCTATGAGCTAAAAATAAACTCAAACATCTTTCTCTTTCTTGTGAAAACTATTAGTTCCATCAAACCACCACGTAATGGAGATGAACACAGTCAGGCATGATTGAAGTCCGGCCTGTGTGACAACCGTGGCTTCCTTTACAGATACAATGGAGAAATGACAGTAGCCACCCAGTGAAAGGAAGTATGGTATCTGCAGGATCACCAGATAAAAAAGGATTTTAAAAAAGGAAAGAAATATAATATGGTTTTATTTTGGGGTTTAGAAACATTTTGGGTATCAAGAAGCTTTGTGAGTAAACCTAGAATACCTGGTGCTTCTTATTATCTAGCTCACCTTACAGGACTTAAAGTAGAACTGTCTGCGATTGGGTCATGCCCCATCCTGTTATCCTCTCAGATCTTATCATCTCAGAAGAAGCGCTGGGAGCCACGATCTTCCTCTGTCTTCTTTTTTTTCTTCTTCTGGCTACGTCACCACAAATCTGCACTGCGCAGATGTGAGATTGGATGACGTAGCCTGCTGCATATGTGGGAAAAAAGTGCTGATCTCACTGCACATGTGTAAGATCGGCATTGTTTCCCCTTTGTAGGAAAAAGGAACAGCGAAAAGCCTCCTGGGATGCGTGATGTGGGTATCCCAGAAGGCTCTGCTCTCCCATTCTGTCTTTACTGCAGAAGCAGAAGGAAGGGGCTTCACTTTTTCTTTTTTTTACTTAAACAAAATAAAATGAAGATAATTTTTGCTTTACAACAAAGGGTTGTCTACTCTTTTGTGTAAAGTAAAAATATTAGTGATAGGTCCACTTTTATAATTGCCTCACTGACAAAAGCTATAAACACTTAGATTACCGACAGCTTAAACTGCATCATCAGCCTTCAATATTCTAAACCCTACAAAGAATCAAATCACAAAATATACAGTCAAATACAATGATGTTCAGAAGAAAAGAAAATCAATTTAAGGATACTTACAGGCGGTGGTAGTGTTTTATATCTAACATAAAACACAGAAGCAATCAAGGCAATATCTCTTAAAATTATCATGACTGTTAGGGGGACTGGAAGGAAAAAACAAGACAAATGTTAGGGGAACACACAAGAAAAAGCAAGAACTGTAATATTTAATGCCATAAAGGACATTGAGCAGACTAGTACAAATCAGACACATGTAGATATTATGTAGTTTGATACTTGAATATTTTATGTTTCTAAACCGGCTCTTCACTCTGAGAGTCTGAACAGCGACAAAGCTCTTGGAAACACACAATAAAGAATTTAGAGAGAATGGGGAGTTATATCTAAACAGGCAGCTCCATTTGTATGAGGGATATCCCTCAGACTATACTATTTCATATAGAATTAGTCATTGCTTAGTCACTGCTTTAATGACTCTCTCAATGTGATTCTTTCTGCATAGCTGAGAATGAAATGTAGATTTACATATGAAAAGGAGACTACAATACAATATATAGATCCTATTAAAATAATATAAAAGATTTCATTTTCCTGACTGGTTTACAGAAGTGAAATGTACATTCTTACCTGGAATCAGATTTGCATATGTTAAACACACATATAGGACACTAATGAGGATTTTGTCAGCAAGTGGATCAAGAGCACTTCCCAATGCTGACTTCTGATTGGCCCAATTCCGTGCAATGTATCCATCAAGCTAGAAAAAAAATGACATTTATTATATTTCTACCCACCTACACTCTGAGTACTGTGAGGGCTGCAGTAGTAACTTTCTTTTGGGAACTAGAAGTGTCATAGTACAATGGCCTTAATATGGCTTAATATTGGAAAATAAATGGAAATTAGATAAAGTGTAACGGAACCACATTTCCGTTTTTCTTCTTTCTGACCAATGATAGATAAATTCTGCATGCTAGCTAGGAGCCATTTCACGTGTTTTTTTTTTTTTTATAAATATCTGTGACTAGACAGGGCTTTATTACAGAAAGGGACAGGCAATGTCCTTTTTGCAATAAACATACTTGCCTGATCGCACTGATATTTCTTGTATATCTTCTCTTAGATTGTAAGCTCTTCAGGGCGGGGTCCTCTCCTCTGTGTCACTGTATTTATCTGTCAGTCCTTTGCAACCCCTATTTATTGTACAGAAATGCTTAATATGTTGGCACTATATAAATACTGTTTAATAATAATAAACTTTTCCCATGCTGGTAAGTCTACAGCACAAGGAGTAAAGGGAAATTACCCTAATTAGACTTTAATCAGCTTTAGCAGCTTTAATCCTTAACTATTCCACCTTAAACACAAAAACTAGGGTTTCAGATAAACTTTACCAAGCAAAGATGGCTCGCACTGCATGAACTGGCCATATTATTATTATTACACAATATTTATATAGCACTGACATATTATGCAGCGCTGTACAAAGTCTATAGTCATGTCACTAACTGTCCCTACCATAGTCATATGGTAATGTCTTTTATGTATGTTAATGCATGTTAATCATTACAGTCTTAGGTCAACTTTGGGGGAAGCCAATAACCCAACTGCATGTTTTTGGAATGTGGGAGGAAACCGGAGTACCTGGAAGAAACGCACACAAACACAGGGAGAGCCTGCAAACTCCATGCAGATAATGTCCTGGCCGAGATTCAAACCTGGGACTTAGCACTGAAAATGCCGGAGTGCTAACCACGGAGCCACCATGCTGCCCACAGACTAATATTTCCATCTGCATTTAATCTGATTGTTTGGATCAACTGGAAAAAAAGACTTTAAATTTGAAAGTCTGTGTGCAATCCACACTGCAAAAAAGAAACTACTTTATTTTCAATTGAAAGTGTTATTGCACAAAAAAATTTTCAACGTAAAAAAATACTTTTCAACATGATTAGATCAGAGTCAACAACACATTTAAGTTTTCTCTCTGATATGGGAATGCACAAGCTGCTTTAGCAAATCAAATGCAGGAAAGAAGGTCAACTACCAGTCAAGTCCACCTGTCCATGAATGCTACATTTGACCGTTGACACAAGCTCAAGCACATTCAAAAAAGACCATCAATGCTACATTCAATTATATCACCCACATGCCCCTACTTATCAGTATAGCAGCTTTCACTGCTGCTATCACTAACACTGCATAAATGAGTGTCAACCACATGTTCGTACCTAACCTACAGGGTATACATTGAATCATACACAGATATATGATTATACTGTGGCACACTCTGCACATAGGACAGAGGAGTGAGGCACACATATACCATAGTGCATTCTGAACCAAAGAATGAGCTGTGAGGCACACATACGGTAGCACACTCTGCTCCTAAGATTGGACTGTGAGACACACATAAACAGTAGCACACTCTTCTCCTAAAACAGGACTGTAAGGCACACCTATACCGTAGAGCACTCTAAACCCAGGACACAATAGTGAGGCACACCTATACTGTTTCTCACTCTGCTCCAAGGACAGGACTGTGAGGCACACCTATACCGTGGAGCACTCTAAACCCAGGACACAATTGTGAGGCACACCTATACTGTTTCTCACTCTGCTCCAAGGACAGAACTGTGAGGCACACCTATACCATAAAACAGCGGTGGCCAAACTGGTGGTCCGGTCTGCGAGAAAATTTTGGTGGTCCATGGCTCTGGCCAGTGAGCCTTCTACTGACCCCGCTAGGGGGCCATCGGCCAGAGGCGCAGACCATGTCTCCGGATGGATTGCAGCATGATGTCACACTGGGGGAAGTTTCTTGCCCTTTGAGTGACACATAGCTCCCAGCGCATCCACGGTCCAGTTAAATTACTGGTTGTGACGTCCAAAAGGTTGGTGACCATTGCTGTAGAGCACTCTAAACCCAGGACAGGGCTGTGAGGGTATACATCCAATCATACACAGACATATGATTGAATATAACTGGGGATTAGGTGTCAAACAACTGGATCCCCTAATCAGCATAACAGAACCCCCAGCAAAGTTTCATTCACATTTAATGTCATTTTTCAGAAAATTTAGCATTAGAGGGAAGCTCCCACAGTTTATGAGACTTAAAAAACATAATGCCCTCATGAGGGAATAAATATTTGTGTATCTTATAGCCAGCCAATCACATTCTACCCTTTATTCTTGTGCAGTAAAGAAATAAAAACAGAAGACTGTTACTGCACAGTCCTCCAATAAGCCCCTCCGGTGTCAGTGGAACATCACTTTTATTTTTATTGCATTGATCATAAAAAATAATCACATCAACTCACCAGATCAGTGACTCCGGCAAGGCCAAATATTCCGAGCGCAAGGTTAAAATCCTGCTTGATGATTAGGTAACCCAACACAGGAGACAGACCAATTCTCGTCATAGACAGGAGGTTTGGAATCGTCCAGGGATTTTCATACTGGAAAATAAAACCAATACAATTATTACAATACTCCCGTGACAGATTGGTGAATTTAGGGTTTGTTTGAGATCAAAGTCACATGACCAGGCTCTCCTCCAATCATTGAGCTCTTTTTGAGTCACTTAATACTTTGTAACATTTTGTATAAAAATGGATTTAAAGTTTATTTCCAATGGGGATAGCGGATTCAGTGCCAGCAGCCTAAAGCTAGGTACATACTTCCAATAATTATTGTTAGAAAACGAATGATTACGACCAATTAACGATTATGCATGATTATATTTGAACGATTGTATTGTGCACAATTCTGTACATGCTGTAACGATATGATTGTTAAAATATATTCCACCAATAGTGTACACACGCTAGATACGATAGTTTGAACTATGCAGGAAGTGACATGTAAAGGAGAAAGTGTATTGCAGAAACATGTATGATCACTGAACGACCGTACATACGATAGCCAACGATCGTCGGCCAATCAGATCCGCCGTGGCGGTTGTTCATTTCCGACAATCCTCGTTCGTTGCGTCATTGGTCACCTTTTTTGTGTGAACGATTTTCGACCGATCTGTCATTCGTCCCCAACGATAATTATTGGAAGTATGTACGCAGCTTTCCCATGCTTTGGAGGGTTCAACGCTCACTTCCTGTTGTGTCCTCAGAAGGAAAGAAGAAACCTTCCAATAGAAGGGACAGTTTGAACTGAGCACATGTCTGATCTCAGCATACCTGGGTGCCAAGAATAACAAGCCTGGCCAATCAAGATAGCTGAAGACCCGAACCCACAAGGATACAGTGTTGGTGCCGGTGAGTTTGGTTTGACTTTAACGCAAAGTGCATACATGTGTACATGCTAATGCTGTGCAAACATGGCCTACATTCATCCTTCTACTTAATGTGGGATACACTTTAAGAATCCACAATCAGGCATGTAGTTTCACTTTCAGGCCTGGTTCACATGTATGTGGCCAAATAAATGTACAATTACACTTTTACTCCACAGATCCTCCAGCAAGGTGGGTGAGAGTGCCGATATGGCAGCACAGTGCACCAATGCTTGTTACATACATTACTGAGCAGTGCCGGGTGGTATAGATATAAACCCAGCACACAGCTACATGCTATTACTCCCTGCAATATTACAATGGAAATACTTTCTCCCTCCATCTTCCTGTGCCCCCCCCTAGAAAAATCTTCCACATTAAACTTCCTGAGCATTAATTACCTGTGCCCCCTTCCTTCCCTACATTCCGATCGGTCTCAGTAATAATATTGGGGTCACTGGGGTCACCGGCATACAACACCAGGAAGGGGAATCTCCTGAGTCTTCTATTGCAGGGAGCCATTGTGCAGATTTCCAGGAGTAGCTGAGGTCACTCTAAGGTCAGAGAAGTGACAACTCCCAGAAAGGGGAAGAGAGAGGACCTGAAGCCATGGCATCACCATGACAACCAAGGGGCTGCTATATTCCGCAAATGTCATCCTTCTGATATCTACAGTGTCCAGTGCAGCACACATATACTGTAGCGCACACTGAACCTAGGACAAGGCAGTGAGGCACACATATACAAGAGCGCACTCTGTTCCTAGGACAAGGCAGTGAGGCACACATATACAGTAGCGCACTCAGCACCTAGGGCAGGGGAGTGAGGCACACATATACAGTAGCGCACTTCGCACAGGGATGTGAGGCACACATATACAGTAGCGCACTCAGCACCTAGGGCAGGGGAGTGAGGCACACATATACAGTAGCGCACTTCACACAGGGCTGTGAAGCACACATTTACTGTAGCACACTCAGCACTTAGGACAGGGCAGTGAGGCATACATATATAGTAGTGCAGTCTGCTCCTAGGACAGGGCAGTGAGACATACATATACAGTAGTGCACTCAGCACTTAGGACAGGGCTGTGAGGCACACATATACTGTAGCACACTCTGTTCCCAGGACAAGGCACACATATATTGTGGTGTACCGTAGCACACACATATTCCGTGGCGCACATGTCCCACTAGCTCTGTGTAGGAAGAAGTTCTGTCTGTACCAGGTCATGGTTCCGTCTTCGGCCCGGTTCGTTGTGCTCCTGTCCCGGCTCCCCGTCCTGGGCTCTGTCAGACTGCTGCCTTCCCCTCCCATACAGGACCCGGGCTGTCGGTCTCAGCGGGGGGAATAGTGCGGCCCGGCCGTGTATGAGGCGCTGCAGCCGGGCGGAGAGGGGTGTGCAGGCCGGGGGACGAGCTCTGACCGGCCCGGTGCATAGTACATGGCGGGACCGGGCCTCCTGGAGGAGTCTGCGGCCGGGACAGCTGAGCACGGTGAGCGGGGAGCGACCCAGGAGGGCCGCCAGAGCCGACATAGCGATATCCTCCGCTCTATACCCGGGGATCACCGATCTCCATGCCGAACTTTGCGACACACAGCGCGACTTACGGCATTAACCCGTGCGGGGCAGGCTGGGAGCTGTCATCAGGCCTGACACTACCTGAGAGGACACCAACACTGCCCCAAATCATCATCATGTATCCAAATACAAGAAATCATTACTGCGTGTAAAGTGCAACCCCAGGCAAAATGTGAATATTGCTGTATTGGGGGGATTTCTCCTGACTTGGGAATGCTGATGGGTTCCCACAATGGTGACCCCACTGCAAGATCTGTCCTAGAGACAACTGCCAGACCCAACTCACTGTAATTCACCATAACACCTGAATTTATTGCTGCACACACAAAAATAGATTCTGGAACAGCGGTCGCCAACCAGTGGAGAAAGCTTTGGTGGTCCACAGAAAAATTTGGACATTTTTGCAATTTTTATGTTTTATTGATAATAAAACAAAAATAATATTCTATTAAATTTTATATGATAAACTTTATATTGCACTAAATTCACAAACTGTACTAGAGATGGAAAAACAAGGACGGCGCAGCGTGACGTCAGTGTATGAGGCAACTATTGCGCTTCAGTATTGTTTCCACCATTACAACAGTCATCCCGCTCCGCCAATACCGATTCCCATCAGAATGTTTTATTTTATTTATTTCTCAGATGTTCTTTTAGGTAAGTATGACCTTAACTGTGTATTTTCTTTAACTGTTATATTTAATGGCATCAAATAGTTTGACTTTGATAACTATCATTTCTTGTTTGGACTTAGATTGGAATGAAATAAACCCATAATGAATGAGAAAAAGCAAACAAATATTTTGCATTTCTTTAGTAATACCAAAGATAATACAACTAATGATAATAGTAACAATAGTAATACTTCACTTAACCGTGAGCTGATCAATGAAAATTATTATTTTAGTGGTCCGTGAGGCCCGAAAGGATGGGGGCCACTGTTCTAGAACATAAAAATACATATCTGTGTCATGCAGTGTGCTGGAACAAAGTGCATTGCAGTGCAACAAACTTTGCATTGCACATCTGCAGGGCATTGTTAGACATGAGGCATAGACATAGATATTTAAGGCAGAGCTGGGCCATCAATTAAAAAAAAATTGTACGCATTCACAGCCAACATTGGCCCTGATCCTATTTGTAATATAACAGATATATATATATATAAATATATATATATATATATATATATACACATACACATATTATATAATATAAAATTATATATATATATATATATACGCACCTTTATGTACATACACACTGCCTGGCCAAAAAAGAAAAAGAAAACACTGTCCACTAATCTATGGAGGGCACTGTTATGATGTGGGTTTGCTTCAGTCAGGTTTAGGATCAGCAACATTATGTACCCAGAAATGAGGTCAGATGATTACTTGAATGGGTTTCTTCTTCCCTTCAAACGATTTGTTTCTTCCCTGATGGCACAGGCATATTAAAAGGTGGCAATGCCAGGATCAGGCTCAAATTGTGAAAGAGTGATTCAGGGAGCATGATACACCAATCTCACACATAGATTGGCCATCAGAGTCCAGACCCTAACTCCATTGAGATTCTTTGGGAAGACCTGAAGACTTTACACAGCAGTCTGACTTTCCTAGGGGAGATTTCTCCTGACTCAAAGGTGAAGAAGATTGTGGGGTTCCCACAATGGTGATTCCAGTAGAATATTTGACTTGTTGAAGAGACAACTGCCAGGGCCCACTTCATCGTAATGTACCATACCTGCATTGAGATGCATGCACACACAAAGATAGACTATGCAGTTTTTTTTTAGAGCAGGGCAATGCAACATATAAATATGTATCTTGCAGCATGCTGGGACATATAGTGCATGCAATGGGATGCAACAAACGTTTATTGAAATATTACCATGTAAATGTGTGCCGTAGAAAACTAACATGGTCTAAAGCAGTGTTTCCCAACCAAGTTTCTATTGAACCCTATGGATCCTCCAGAGATTACTAGGGATTCCTTGAACAGTGAGCAATTTAAAACTTTAAGGCCAATTTAACAGACACCAATGATCTTTATGGCTATCTATGAAGATGATATTCTTCCCATTGGTCAGTAATGTAAGAGACATTCTTCCCACTGACCACCATATTGTGGTATACAATGTATTGTGATCTTTCGATTAGTAATTATAGGAGGGGATTCCTGAAGATTTGAACGTTATTTCAAAAGTTCCCTATGTTAAAAAGGTTAAGAAACACTGGTCTAAAGATCAGAAAACTAATGACAGGTAGGTATATATTTAGAGGCCCCACCCCAATGCTCCTTGCTATGTTAGTGGCCGCCGGGGTCCCCAATTTGCACTTTCAATTTAGGACTCCTAGTTGCACTTTTCTCTGAAACGGCAACCCCAAAGTTCAATTTTCCTAATGTTTTACATTTGTGACCCCCATATCTTGAAATTCTTTAAATCTGGGGGCCTGAAATTGTAATAACTAGTATCTATGATGGTCCTTGTACACCCTGAAAATTACAGGTCATTGTGACATACAGCTTAGGAGATATGGAGGTTTGTACACAGAGCTGTGAGGATGAATGACATGCAGACTTTATACACACTGGATACATTTCACAGGCAGAAATCCGAGCTCGTGCTATGAGATGGGGGCGGGGCTGCCTGTGTCTCCTTCACATGAAGGCTGAACTGTGTGTGCTCACCTCTCATGGGCAGCAGCAATCCCTCTGAATGGATGACACAGAGCACGGAGCAGCCTCACTGAGATCCGTGCATCCGAGGATGAGAGCTGCCGAGAGCTGGGCGGGGTATTTAAATCAGCCGGGCAGAGCAACCGGCTAAAAACCTCTGGGGAGAACTATGTATATATATATTTAATATATATTTAATCCATCATTAGATTATATATATATATATATATATATATATATATACATACACAATATGAGCTCAGCATGTGTAAATACTGTATACAATCTATCTTTACGTCATATTGACATGAGATCTTAGACCAGGTGTGCCCAACAGGTGGATTGCGACCTACCGGTAGATCGCGAAGGCAACACGAGTAGATCGCAGAGCCCTGCCTTTCAAAATGAACTCTACCACACACAGGAGTTATTAAGTCCAAGTTTTTTTATGTTGGTAGATCGTTTTGACTTGGTCATTTTAAAAGTAGCCTGCAAGTCAAAAAAGTGTGGGACCCGTCTTAGAATATGCATATAACTTGTAATCAGCGGTCCCAACATATTTGTTAGGCTTTAGGTAATTTTGTATTCTTATTTTTACTATAGCCTTATGCAAGGTATAATGTATTACTAAACCAAGGTGAGAACCATATTGGAATCCACCCACAGCACTTGTAAGAGTGAAAACGAAGAAACCTAAAATTGCTTTAATAAAACAGAATGAGTGGGGATCTATCTACTGTACCAGTGAAGGGAACAGTTACTGGGATAGCTGAGAAAATGTCTTCACACTTCCTATGATGACTATAACACTGGAAGTGAGAAGAATCTCCTTAAGGAGTAGATGAGTTATAAATTTTCAAGATTCTACCCCTCCCCTGCTTTATCTGCAACATAAGCTTTGTATGAAATTCCGGTTTAAGAAACACTTCAAGTACCCTGCAAAATTGGACTATGGGGAATAAAAACAATACAAATGTTTTATGTATATTTCACAATTTATATAGAATTTAAAATATATACAATACATACAATAGGAGGACACAAGCTTGATATTACAATGTAGCACAGTGGTTTTGAAATGTTACATATGATCTTGGCTATAGGACAGTTTACAAATGAAGAGCTCAGTTCACTCCAAGGAAAGTGATCAAATATCTTCAGTCTTCAAAGTTAATACTCAGAAAACAAGATTACATGGTCTGAAGCTGATAAACTCTGGGTCCTTTTTTCAAAAGGTAGCCTTGATCATTCAGGGAACTCACAAAACTTTCAAAGTCAGAAATCTGTAAAAAAAAAAAAAAAAAAAAAGAAGAGGAACATTATTTTATCAAGGGCTTTTAAATGACATTCATCTCGACAGTGTAGAGCAGAGGTCTACCAACTCCTAAACAATGGGTCAGCTTGATGAGTGTTTGGAGGCCACACCATAGCTAAAAGAGGTAAAGAAAAATGTCAATGAAGGTAAAAATAGGCTCATTTTACAAGGTCAGTGGAAGTACAAATGCCCCTATGTTGGTGGTCAGCAGGAGTAAAAAAACACCCTTGAATGGGTGGTCGGTAACAATAATTGCCGATTGCCACAACCCCCAGCATTGGGGTCACACTGGAAGTAATATAAAATACATATTGGCAATGTTTCGTGGGCCCCTCATTGTAACATCAGGGCCAGAACTATACAGGCTGGAGATCATAGTGCCCATTAGTGTCTGTAAAAACTGCCAGTTGCTGAAAATCTCTCCTGTTCATTGTCTGGCATGCGCTGTAACACACGTGCAATAATTGTTGTTGGAAAGGATCTTTCACGATCCTTTTCAATGACAAAAGTCTGCACGATGCCTGAACTAGAGCTGTACATACAGCAGTGTTCTGCTCCATGGAGGGGGAGAACGACGGAGCAGCACCCCACTGCGCTCTCTCCACTTCACTTTCAGTACGATTGCTTGTTGCCCGTGGATTCGCCAGGATGAACGACGGTACAATGGACGACGAGTGCTGTACACATTCCAGATTCTCGTCAAATATCAGCCCTGATGCACACATGTCAAGGCCAGACACAATAGTCTGGAGTCAATCATGTAACACTATTTTTTTTTTTTTTTTTTAATTCACCAGGTGCACTTATTTTTTTGAATTTTTACAGGTCAGGAAGTATTAAAGCTAAGATTTCCAAAGTCAAGCCATGTTTGAATAATCCGACTTCTATAAAATAATACACACTTCAATAAAGCTAGGAAAATCTGGCTTTTAGACATCAATGAAAAATTGCTATTCATCACTGCATTCTCATTCCAAATCTACA
>NC_092861.1:131984298-132016885 GCF_032062135.1 Pyxicephalus adspersus
AAAAAAAAAAAAGAAATCACAAATTAGCCTCATTCAGTGGAAAAAAATCTGCAACTGAGAAGAAAGTATAGTAGATGAATATATATTATGTTTATTTTTGAGGCATTGGATAGGCAAATCAAAAGTTTTACTTGTGAATATCTTATATTCTAATTTTTAGTGAGCAGGTGGTGGGTTGGGCTTTTTCTCACATAAATTGAATATTTCTATGTCATTTGCTGTGTTTATAAAACTCAGTAAGCAATGACTTATCCCCCTCTCTCCTGCTTGCACAGTCTAAAAGGAAAGTGCTGTGTTCTCTCTGTAGAAAAATGTTAATGCTTCTGGAATCCTTTGGGTGCAAGCTGTATTCACTGTTTATTTGTACAGCAAAGAAAAGAAAAAAAAGGTATGAAAAAATGTATGAACTTTAATATGAAACTGACCATAAACCTTTTACAGGCAGATAAATATATAAATATGGACAAAGAAGGAAAACCTGTCTGTACTTTATATTAGGAAAAGTTTGAAAACATTTTGTATTGCTGCTATTATACCCCAGATAAACTTTTCCAGATGCCTTGGAGAAATGCTGGATATGCAAAAAACAAAGTAGTGATTGTGGTTCCATTTTGGCATGACCTCAATAACCTCCTCTCATCTTTCTTTGGCTGTGGATCCTTTGGATTTAGTCACTCATTTGCTTGGTCTCCTTGCCTCCAATCTGTCCTGACCCCACAAAAATGTTACACATTCTCACAGCTGCATGGTGCATAATTGCCCTCAAATAATACCATCACAAACCCCCTCACCCCATCCATTATGGGCATTAGGAATAGAATATGTGACTTTAAGTTACAGAACTTCTCATAGCTAAGCTTTGATAGGCTCTACCAATTTGATAAGGCTTAGTCGTTTTGGATGCCTTCTGTGCACTGCATTGACCACATTAATCTACCACCATCAACTAAGCAATTCCTTACCATCTGTCTTTCATTTTTGACTCCTTTCTTCCCATCTTACTTTTACTCTTTTTCCTTTCCCTGTCATTCAACATATTAGTATAATGACAACTGACCTAACTTTAGTTAACAACAACTACGTAGTTCAATTTTTTTTAACCTTGAGCTACTAGAGTGGTTCATTCAACTGTTATTCATAATGCTGAGTAACTCCATGTCAATATGTAACATAGTCCAGTGTTCTCCCCAGCCGCTTTTAGCTGGACGCACCACCTGGCACTTTTCAGTAACCACCCAGCTGTTTTTGGGTGGTTACTTTTGAGTTGGGTCACAATACAGGTGTGCCACCCAACAATTTCTTCCCACCTGGCTTAAGAAATTTCTGGTTTGAAAAGTGTAGTCCTTCATATTCCTACTCTTGGTAAACATGTAGGTAATATTTTTTAAAGGATTTATGAATTTCTGCATTGTGTTGATTATGTACAGTTTATTTGAAAGAGACATTTCCACTTCGTTCCTACATTTCTATATTCATTGTCAATTTACTTTCTGTTTTATTTAAAAAGCTAATAAATAAACAATTCATAAAAATGTATATAGTAAACAATTATTTAAATAACAAAAGAGATTATTGTTCTACTACTTTCTAGATGAAAAGAAAGACATTGGGAAACTGGACCTGGAGAACTGTATTTCTGAAGGGCAACTTACCTGTATTTCATTATTTGCACAACATCTTCAGCATCTTCTTTGGATACCTCTTCCCTCAGCTCCAACCTGGCTCGAGCCTGGTTACAAACACAGTTCAAAACAACACATGGTTTTTTTATCCAATACAATATATCTGCATAGTTATAGATCATCAATAAAGAAAGATCATACAGATCTGTCTGTGTCAAAGTCATGCTATATAATGGATACAATACATTAGGCCCAATTCACAAGGCTTTAACACAAAAATAATGACTGTGATATATGGGGGAAGAGTGATAAGTGCAGCACATAGAACACAGCCATATAGTCTTGAAACAGAGCTGTTTATTATGCAAATTAAGCATTTTTAAACATACAAAAAAAATAAAAATAAATAAAAACTAAGCTTTTCTTCAGCAGAAATAGTTACAGAAGCAAGAGCTTCAAACAGTAAACAGTTCCAATGAGCCACACACATGGTAGCATTCCCAATATTTGTGGTTTGTAGCTTTCATGAGTAAAGTGCTTTCTGCTGTGGTCCCAGAGTCTTACCCTGTTTCCCCTATGATAAGGCACGGTCTTATATTTTTTGAAATGCCAAAATATGCCCTAGGTCTTTTTTTCAGGGGGATGTCTTATTTTTCCATGAAGAAGACTACAGTACACATTTATTGTTGAAAATGTGCCATTCATTGTCCCCTTCTGATCACTCATGTGCCATTCATTGTCCCCTTCTGATCACTCATGTGCCATTCATTGTCCCCTACCAGCACAGTTAACCCTTAGCACACCAGGTCCTGTGTGGCTGAGGCTTCCTCCTTAACCAGGTTCTGGGGTGGAGTGTAAAGGCTCACCTTTACAAAATTAATATTAAAATTTATTAAAAAAAAAATTTTAAAATTTATTAAAGGCTCTTTCATCCCAGAGCATGGGACCCTGAATCCCTTTCTACCAAACCTGCAACCATTGGTTGTTCTACTAAGCCTGGGCTCCTTTCCCACTAACCTGCCCATCTATCTAAAGAGACTGAAAGACAGTGGTGGCAATTACCTCACCCCCCCCCCCCCCCCTTCCCTCTTCTCCAGAATCTATTCCTGCATTCCTGTACAGGATCTTTATTTCACTTTTGTGACTGTAACTTTCCAAACCCACTAGATACATAATCTTGGCTTGTTAGCTTTGTGAATTGAATTAAATGTGTTTCCACAGCAGTCACTGTGGTATCTCTTTCCTTTGCAGGGACTGACAAAAAAAGTACACCACCTTCACCGTGAGCAAAGAAAGTGGCAAACCTTTATAAATTATTATACATCAGCCTAATTCTGCCTTTTAACAGATTAAAAATTAGCACAATTGCTTTCTGTTCTTTATATTTAAATCTCTATAATTATATTGATATGTAAACTACTGCTAATGCAGGGCAAACAGTAAAGCTGGGTTCACAGAGATGCGGCACATTAGCGTGCACAGCATTTAGGCAGAAAATTCATTTAAAAGGGCTGTAACATGGCAAAATAAAGCATGGTGATGTGTTAATGCAGGTGCCTTGGTAGGGTCCCCCTGTTAACTGTGATGGTTATAATAACCCATAACAGCCTGGTGTAATATTGTTTTAAATTGCCTACAATTGCTTTAAAGAAAATGTCTTATCTTTCAGATATATACTGCAGTTCTGTGTTTTGGACACAAATACCTCTGTTAGTCGGATTAATGATTCTAGTTGTCTGGTTGTAATAGGAGTGCTGTCGATGCCTTGGTTGTGTTTTCTAAGCTCCAGGTAGAAACCTTGAAGGACATGAGCTGCATCTGGGGACAGCTTTGGATGTACATATTGTCGGGCATAACCAATGTATTTCCTTAATAGCTGGTGTGGGATGGGATCAAAATGTTCACTTGGCCGAACCTAGATTAGGTATAAACTGTGTGAGCAAACCCTTTCAAATATATTACTGTATATAAATATAAAAATATAAAATACATAGAAATTTACAAGTGTGCATGCTGTAAAACACATCAGAACTTCTGTTGGCATAAACATCAGTATGTAAAAACACTTTGGATGCAGACTGTTTTTATCTATGGGGTCTGTTTATACAACAGTGAATCTGATATGCACTGAAGCATTTTTGGTGAAGAATTGATTACAGGCATTGAAACACGTGAAACAGAAAGATTCTCCACCAGAGAATATATCAGTGAATGTCAAATGTATTGCTTTATAAATTGAACCCAATGTAAAAAACTTGTTTTCTCCACCATGCTAGGGGTTGCTGCTGGAATGGGTAAACAGTTATAGAAACATAATGCAAACTTTCAAGCATTAAAAAGTTAATTCCTTCAACCTATTACAAAAGTTTACAGGGTTGGTGCTAGTATCATATTGAGCAAAGGAAAAATTAATTTACTTCATGGTGGAGGTAAGATCCATGACTTTGGATTCCCAATATACCATCTTGAAACACCCACTACTAAAGTAATAATAATAGAGAACAAACTAGAGAGTGAGGCCACATCCGAATCCTTCATGCACTTTAACATTAAAAGATACCTAGAGTGATACAGTAATTGCCATGTTTGCCAACCTTACACTTCTGCATTTTGCATTTGGCTTAGGTATTCTGCAAGTATCCAAAAAGATGCAAGTCATTGGGCCCGATTTATTAAAGCTCTCCAAAGCTGGAGAGGCTACACTTTCATCAGTGAAGCTGGATGATTCAGCAAACCTGGAATGGATCTGGTCCAGGATTGAAAACATTTGCCAACAAATAGCTTTTAAGAAATCTATTGCAGGTTTGCTGAATCACCCAGCTTCACTGATGAAAGTATCTTCTCCAGCCTTGGAGAACTTTATTAAATCAGGATCTTTATCTGTCAACAGATCTCATTGTTGGGATATTGGAGGTGAGGTAGCTTCTAGTCAGTACTAGAATGGTTGTTTGTTTATAACTTCATGGACAATAAAAATGGAAAACAGTCAAAGAAATACCTTTAATCGCTCCTTTAAAGGCCTTTCAGAAGGCACCTCCAGTACAGAGGTATTGGAATCCTGGGATTCCATACGGGTTACAGTTGCACCTTGTAAAATCTCCTTTGACCCTGCCCTAATGGCCATCACGTGTTCTGAAAGCAGATGATCATGGTCTACGTTTGGGGTATCCAGCAGAATGAACACCAGGTCAAACCTTGACAATAAAGCACTCCCCATTCTGTAGAAAGAATTGAATATTGTATTTTCTTTTTATTATTGCAAACAGTGAATCACTAAACATATTAACATAAAGGTTCAGTCTATAATATCAGCAGAACCCTAGTATTAAATAATTTGCCGTGCCCCATGAAGAAAAAAAGCATATGATACAATTTTGTAATACAGAAAATAAAATAACTTTATAGTAACTGCCTCTAATTTTCAGAAATAAATCCTGCTGTAACCTATTTCACTTTTTTTAAAAATAGATAATAGTTATTTGACAGAGGTTTTATCAAATGTGTTACTAAATATAGCTGATAAATAAATGAAGTGTTTCTCATATTATATGAATGCCTTTTCTCTTTGAGGGCAGTAAGCTTCAGGAAAGCAGTTGACCCTCAGACTCTTCTGTGCTTTTAAGGATACATTGTACAATCTGACACTAACCTATAAATGTCACTCTTTCCATAATCAACTTTTACAATGAGCATGAGTGCTTTGAGTTTCCTAACACACTGAAAAGTCCTGAAAAGCTTTGTCAATTTTGAGTCATAATAAATATACATATATGGGTAGAATATAGATTATAGGTCTTGTGGCTTCCAAACCACTGGTTGGTGAAGCCACTGGTTGGTGGAGGCCATCATGTGTGTATATATACGTGACAAGTTTCATGCCGTTAGAGTTACGGGCCGCCATGAAGTTTTTGTTTCTCCAGGGAAAGTCAGCAAAGGACATTCACACTGAGATGTCACAAACACTAGGGGAGAAGTGTCTTTCCTACAGCACTGTTGAAACCCGGATATCTTGTTTCAAGACTGGGCATTTCACCGTTGAAGATGAGACCCGCAGTGGGCTCCCCCCAACCTCAACTGACCCGGCAACCTGCGATGCCGTCCATGAGCGGATTATTGAAGACCGGCGAATATTCGCAGAAAAAATAGCCCAGATACTTGACATCTAACGGGAGCATGTTGGGTTTGTTATCACCACTATCCTAGACGTGCACAAGCTTTCAGCGAAGTGGGTGCAGAAATGTTTGAACAGTGATCAGAGGAAGGAACGACTTGAAGCACCCAAAGCCATTTTGGCCAACCAAGGAACAGTCAAAGGAATGGCGCCACACCAGGTACCCTCGGCCAAAGAAGTTCTGAACCCAGAAATCGCCCAAAAAAGTCATGGCGTCTGTTTTCTGGGACAAAGATGGTATTCTGTTGGTGGACTACCTACCTCAGGGCTCTAGTATCACCGGAAAGTATTATGCTAACCTCCTGGACCAGCTGAAAGAGGCAATTAAGACAAAACGCTGTGGAAAGTTCATTAAAGGGATCCTTTTTTTGCAGGACAATGCACCTGCACACACGTCCAACGTTGTGGCTGCCAAATTGAATGAACACCCTGGGTTTCCAATTGGTCCACCATCCCCCCTACTCACCTGACCTGGCCCCTTCGGACTATTATCTGTTCTCGAATTTGAAGAAACACCTGAAGGGGCAACGTTTTGAGGACATTTCTGATGTCAAAGATACTGCTGAGAGCTGGTTTGTGGCCCAACCAAAGGACTTTCATTTGAACGGTCTAGAAAAGCTGCAACTACGCTGCACCAAGTGCATCAGTCTCAGGGGGGAATATGTTGAATAAATGTGTTATTTCATAACTCTGGCTCTCTTCTTTCTGGGCAAAGCCAGGAACTTCTCAACACCCCCTTGTATATGTATATATATATATACACACACACACAAACATATGTATGTGTGTGGTAACTGACTGATAATTGCTGACCACCAGAATTTGCTATTTCCCTGGCTGCCATGACAGTCCTATGGCTTATTGACCAGATACACCTATGTTGATGCAGATTTTTTAAATTCACTAGTTGAATAATTGTTTCCGACTAGTGATTTGAAATACTAAACCCTTAGTCATCATGACAGCTAACCAGTATTTATACAGTTCATTATTTTATGTAATAAATGTCAGTTTAGTAATCCTTACCTTTTATTGGTAATGTACTTACTTTAAATTCTCAGAGACAGTTTTGCCTTTGTTGTAGTGTCCACCCACTGGGTTAGCAGCAGCAATGATGGATGTTCTAGCAGGTAAAGTGCACACAATCCCAGCCTTGGCCAGACTAATACTCTGTTGTTCCATAGCTTCTAGCAGTGCCTGATGCTGATTACCCATTTTGTCAAACTCATCAATTCCACATATACCTGAAATGTAAATAAGCAAAATTATAAAACCAATTCAAACAAAAGGCTAAAAATTGTTGGTTTTGTGCACAGTTGCCAGATGGCAGATTTTATTTTTTATTTATTTGGCTACTGTATAAAACTAGTGAAAAGTGTAGCTGTTTCCCATATCAAAACAGACTGCCTGTCCCACTTTCTCAGAGAATGCAAAATAACTGGTGAAAGGACATACAATATATTTATAGTTTTAGGCACACTTTTTGTTAAAAAACTTTTCATACCTTGGTCTCCCAAAACAAGAGCTCCAGCTTCCAAGGCAAAATCCCCAGTTGCACTATCCCTGGATAACGTTACCGTCAATCCAGAAGTTGTAGTCGTGTTTCCACAAACATAGATACCACGAGGGGCCACATTGCAGACTGCCTGAAACAACAGAAAAAGAGACATTCTAAACAAATGAATCACAACGCTCTGAGCTTGGAAATATATTGTGTGTCAAATGAGCATCCCCAAGCATTTCTCCAGTCATTCAACACATTAAAAAATAATTATATATTATCCATACCTGTAACATCTGACTTTTTCCAAGCCCAGGATCTCCAACTACAAGTATGTGAGGGTCTCCTCGAATAGGAATTCTGTTTTTGTCATCCACATATTTCTGACAACCTCCAAACAGAGCAAGCAACAGCCCTGCTTTAACAATCTATAAAGAAAATAAATCACACAGCTTTCACCATATTGTATAAAACATGTCACCTTGCAGTGCTAGAATCTAAAAGTTCTTAGCTTTTAATCTAAATGATAATTTACTTCCTCATTGGAGTGTATGTGCAGTTTTGCCCACTCTATGGAAAAAGTGGGGGACAAAACATTTTTCAATTTAGAATGTTCTATTACTTTGGAAGATAAATATTATACATTGCTTATCAACAGATCCATGTATTTACTGTAACTCTTTTAATGACCTGAGGTTATAAATATTAGTTCAGTCTCTACATTGTAACTGGAGATTCATGAGCATAGAGGATTTAATAAACACGACACGCATATTAAATCCTTTAAAACTGGATAAACCAAGTAAAGCATCAACTTTCCTTACCCCCACCTATACAAACTGCAACATTACTGAATACCCTACTCTTTTTTACCTCTATCTGAAATTTAGGCCATACAGCTTTGTGATATAAAAAGGATAAAGCTATTGGCCTTCCTAAAAAAAGATTAGGGTAGAATCCAACACACTAACATCAAGTAAACATAAATGCTTGTGTCCATAAGTGGTGAAAGGGAGAGGTCTCCAGTAGATGCTGGCATAAAACTAAGCAATTGGGCCAGATTTATCCATCCTTACCCATTTCAAGAAAGTTTTGTCATTGTGGTAAGTTAAGACGTGTACACATATTAATGTTATTCAATCCAAACATAAACAAAAAAAGTACAATGCCAAGGTTCTCGAATACTGGTAGGTATCTTTAGTTGGACCATAGTTGGACCATAGTCAGAACAAAATTTCATCTTGCTCAATGAAGATTTATTAAACTTGCACGTCAAATACTTGAAATTATGTGTACAGCAGTTTCTAAACTGACAAAAACAATTCTTGGCAGTCACTTGTCCCTATTACGTTTTGGGCAGCACCAACTTCTTCCTTCTCTTCCTTGTTTTCATCTTTAGCTGTCTTTATTGGCAGGACGGGGATGGTGTGACTCTCACGCAGGAGCGCCGGAGTTCATTCAGTCCCTGCAGCCACAGGGGAAGCCAAAGTGCTGAGTACCCGGGCTACCAAACACACATGTAGCTCAACAATATTGACAGTTGAAGGGATCATTCAGGCAGGAGTATGTTTTACTGCAGAAGGGACTTTGCCTGTCCCTTTTTTGCAATAAAACTTTGACTAATTTAGTTCTGGTTTAACATAAAAATGGATTATAGGATTGAATGATGGCACAGAGTGGTGCACAGTGACTGTAGATTACACAGGTCAACAAGTCATTTTCATCATATATAGGTATATGTGAGCTGTGTAGTATTTTTGATGCAGATTTCAAATCTGTGTTCAGTTTTTCTCTAGCACGTCTAGTTTTTGTGACGCAGCTAAGTATATACTGTGTGAAATTAGTTATAAATAGCCTTAACATATTACAACATTTAATGACAGTTTTATTTTTTTAAGGTTAGAGACCGCACTAACTGCGATTGATTTCATTTGTCATCATGCCTAGAAATTGCCTTAATGATCCAGACAGTTTCTGTTACGTGTGTGGGTTCATTCACGACGAAAGCACAACGTCACCAAAATTACCACAGAACTTAAAAAGATATACAAATTGTATTTTGGCTGTCCAGTCAGCAATCAGGATAAATCTTGGGCTCCACATGGCATCTGTACCAGTTCCAACAGACTGCATGACTGGCTAAATCGGCATAAAGCAGGAAAGCCATTTCCAATCCCTATGGTGTGGCGAGAACCGGAAGACCATCTAATAGACTGCTTTTTTTGCTGCGTCAACAAAAGTGGATTCTCAGGTAAAACTAAGCACAAAATTGTTTATCCCAGCCTTGATTCTGCAAACAGGCCTGTTCTTGATGATGATTCATTGCCAGTTCCGGTACTGCCACTTATTGGACTTGCTTCTGTGGAAGGTGATGAGGAATGCGCTTGAGTTGCAACCAGTTACAACCCCGAATCATCTGATGCTGACTACTTGGCCGATGAAGATTCAGAACCAGAAACCTTTTCACAAGCAGAGCTGAATGATCTCATTCGTGATAAATGTCTACAAAGACAAAGCAGAACCTCTTGCTTCAAGGTTTAAACAGAAGCACTTGCTTGCAAAGGGTGTAACTGTAACTCACTACAGAAAACAAAATCATAACTTGATAATGTTCTTCTCTAGTGATGGCTCACTGTGCTACTGTCATGATATAAATGCACTCTTTAACAGTTTGTCACAAGAGCATGTTCCATCTGAATGGCGTATCTTCATTGATTTCTCTAAAAGAAGCTTGATAGCAGTCCTACTGCATAATGGTAATTCCAAACCAAGTTTACCGATTGCCCATTCCGTTACCTTAAAGGAGTCCTATGACAACTATGAAGCAATCCAGTAAAAAACACACCAGTGGAACATCTGTAGGGATCTAAAGGTCATTGGCTTACTGATGGGAATGCAAGGAGGATTCACAAAATATTGCTGTTTCCTATGCCTGTGGGACGGCCGATCGACGGGAGACCATTATGTCAAGCGTGATTGGCTACCAAGAGATACCTATAAGCCTGGAATAAGCAGTGTCATATTTCTGCCTCTGGTTTATCCGTATAAAATATTTATACCATCTCTCCATATCAAGTTAGGCTTGATGAAAAACCTTGTAAAGGCCATGGGTTAATCAAACTCCATGGGTTTTCAGTACCTTGTTGAGAAGTTTCCAAACATAAGCACAGCAAAAATGAAGGAAGGGATATTTATAGGGCCACAGATTAGGTCTGTTTTGCAGGATGATGTTTTCAAACAATCTCTCAGCAGCTGAGCTAAAAGCTTGGGATGCATTAAAGTGGCTGTGTGAACATTTTTCTGGGCAACCATAGGTCTCCTGCATACAAGGAAGGAGTTCAGAATCTGCTTGGTTCATACCAGAAACTGGCTTGTCGCACGTCATTAAAAATCATTCAAGTCATTTCTTGCACTCACATCTAGAATTCTTCCCTTGGTATGGTGAGTGAAGAACAAGAATGTTTTCACCAGGACATTCAGTTAATGGAGCACCGCTACTAAGGTTTCAAAATGAAAGTAAGGGTGACTACTGCTGGATGCTGTACCGCAATAATCCAGACAAGGAGTACACAAGAAAGTTATATTTTAAGCATTTCTGAAGAATCAATGGTACCCGACTGACACCGCTCAGTAGATCTATACCACAGTGTGCCTTATTTTACTTCACACAACCCCAATATTAGAAATAGAGGAAAAATCAGTGGTGGAACTCCTTAGTGTCCTTACATGGAGGCGTTTTTTTCATCTTGAAGGACATTAAGGGCACTATTAAATCAAGCAACTGCTATGCAGAATCCTTGATATCTGACTTCTTTTATTTCTATTTTTATAAAAAAAAGAATAAAGCTTTAGTAGAAATGAATTTTCAGCTATAACCATAGCTTTGAGCTAACATTTGTTATTAAAGCAGCAAATTGTTCTGAAAAAATAATTAGACCTTGAATCTGACAATATATATGTGAGGTATACATACACATATTAATGATTCTTGTGATCACTTTACAAAGGGAAGCAATCCACCTTACAAAAACACACATTGCATTTGAATTCTTATGCAGCTCACCTCATGTCCATATATCATGGGGCAAAGCGAACTAAAAACAAAAAACAAAAATCATAAAGTTAATTATTCAGGACCATAACTTGAGCAGTTTAAAGAGTACTACAGGAAAATATTACTAGTAAAGTTATGATATACTTTCTTTTCATTAAAACATGAGTTTTGAAAAACAAAAACAATTTAGCGTCTGAATGTAATAAAAAAGTCACATAATGGAATGCTGATCCAGATCTATACCGTACCATTGGAATGGTCATGTTCATAAATTATTATTATTATTATTATTTAGCAGGATACATATAGTACCAACATATCACACAGCCCTGTACATTAAATAGGTTTAAAATGACAGATAGATACAGACAGTGACACAAGAAGAGAAGAGGACCCTGCACAGAAGTGCTTATAATCTAGGAGGTGGGGGAAGTAGCACACAATAGGCAATAAGTGTATGATAGCTGTAATGCACAGATATACACAATGTCAATCAAACTAAACACAGGCTGTGTTAGGTATATGATAAACCAAAGCTAGGGTCCAACCAGACTACATTCTAAATATTTATTTAAGATAAACTTCCATCCATTATTTTCAGTTATGGTTGTAGAAAAAGAATTAGCACTGCAAACTGTATGAAGGTTCTTGGCAGGAAGCATATAGAATGAACCAATATTTGTAACGCAATATATCCCCCTCACCAAATTCTCTCTCTGTCTTAAATGAAAGAGGGGGTGGGCATTGCATTTAAAGAAGAAGGGGTGGTGTCTGGAGAACCCCTACTAATACTAATTGAGGAAAAATGTCCCTTGCATTGCTGGTCAGTAAGAAAAATGCAACACTTACACATGTGCAATAATTGTCCATGAAAAGGATCTTTCACAATCCTTTCCAACAACTAAGGACTGCATGATGCATGAAGGAGTGCTGTATATAAAGCACAGTTCTGCTCTATGGAGAGGAGAGGGGGAGAACGATGGAGCGGCACCCCCCTTCTTGCTCTCCCCCTTCGCTTCTATTACAATAGTCGTTGTCCATGGATGCAGCAGGATGGTTGTTCGGACGATGATCGACGAGCGCTGTACACACGCCAGATTGTTGTCCAATAAAGGCATTGAGCCGATTATCGGACGAGAAGCCCTGCAAGCGTGTACGTAACCTTACACTGGAGGTCAGAAAGTCTCCTTTACAAACTGCTAAAATATAGCTGTATCATGCTGCTGGCTTTGTGGGATTAATCTTGGAGCTATGCAGACCTTATCAGATTTGTATCAGTCAGTCACAGTTCATACAGCCCAAAGTATTCTCAGGAGGATCCTAGAATTCCACGGACTCCTGCTGGTTGTAGATCAGAGCAGACGGATTCCGTTTTCTCATCCTTCCGTTGACCTATGGCTAATACCAGTTTACAAATGTCCAAAAAAATATGACCATACATTCCTATACAGATAAAACAGAACATTATCCCAAACTTCTTGTTGACTTTCTAATGTCAAATCAATGTTTGCTTTCAATAAAACAACACAAGGCCGAACTTGTGTAAAGGAATGATCACATATAGAGCAACCACCAATAACATGGTGAGACAATTGCTTTTCAGGAACTAAACTTTCGCTTTGTTCTTTTTTAGCAACATTAAAGTCACTGTAAAAGCTTCATCAGTAAATGTCAGTAAGTTAATGCTGGCAGACTTTAGAAAAAAAAATGCTAATTAAAGTAAATGCTTAGTGATTTAATGGACACATAAATCATTAATGTCAAATTACAACAAGCCATAATGGCAGCAAGATACAGTTTACTTACTTGACTAATAATTTTAGGAGACTCTCCTGTGCCTGGATTTCTTGAATCGCATACAGGTCTTTCAGAGAAAAGTCCATAGCTGCCCCATGCCTGGTGCTCCCCTCTATGTCTTTAGCTTTCTGACCTTTGCTGTTACTGACTGAATTTGCCTCGATGTACAGCAGAAACATGCATTTATTGTTTTTATTTTTAAACCCTCCTACACAAAGGAAATATAACCAAAATTTGGAATTAAAAGTTATTCTGTGGATGTCTTACCTTGAAGAGGTTTTCTACTTCCAGGCTTATGCAACTCTTTGACCACCAAGAACTTTTTAACATTGATAAAACAAACATAGTTTCTGCACATTCAGATATTCTATACACTATACATTTACATTCTATTGTTCTATGTGATTCATATTTCATGTGTGTGAAGAGACCTGCCTTCCTAAATCCTTATAGCTTGAGTAGATGATAAGGATAGGAGTTTTCACTGGGCTGTGATTTCTCACAGACAGATCAACAAGAGTGTTTTTTACAGCATTAGAAGATCATGATCATGATGTCAGACAGAAAACATAACACAGGGCACAGTTCTGAACAGCATCAACAAATTCATGACTGCAGTTATTACAAATGAATTCCTGGTATAAGTTTTCTTGTACATTCTTGCACTTAGTTACCAATATATGCAATATTTATTCTGGCACTTTTACATGGTTTTTGAACGCAAAACCATCTGGAATTCATCCCAAAATTATAAGCAGTTTTAAACTCAATGCCATGCAGCCATTGCTGGACTACATATAGACAGAAAGTGGCTGCATTCAAGTAAGGCGTACCTCTTCCTGTGCGACTGCCAGGACTGAACAAACACAAGAGCGTGGAATTACATCATCCCTGCCTGGCCAATAAAGATTAAAACAAGGAGGGGAGAAGGAGGAAGATGGAATACTTGCAATAGAATGGGGGCAGGTGAGTATGAAAACGGTTTAGTTCTGCTTTAAATCTCATATGTAGCCATTTTTTTTTATTAGAGCTAAGAAGGCCTAAAACTGAGAAGATGAGAAGGACTAAAACTTTTGCCACCTTTATACCCAGATGCATTCTAATTTTGCCCAGGGATAGAAAGCCATAAATGATGTCCTAATATCTGAATATTCACACACCAATTCCCCAGGCAATGTATGTGTTGTTTTATAGGAGAGTGGATGGAGGCTGTAAACTATATTACAAGAGAGCAATAAAACAAAAAAAAGTTATCCAAAATCTAACATAAATTAAATGCAGCCATCCTTCTAAAGAGCCTTCTAAGGAGCCAATGTTTTTCACATTAGCAGTACAATAACCTTTAGCTGTTGGCAGGTTTACATAATTGAGGCCTCTCAGTATTTGTCTCTCTGTAAGTTAGGTTGTCACATACCATCCTTTACATTCGACACTTTAACAACTCCTGTGATGGTCACCATATCTCCAGGAACACAACTATCCACCAAATCTTGAATTAGTTCACATTCAATCGTCCTTGGTATTCGCCCAGCTTCCCTCTGGTCATCTGACATCAGCTCCTGGACTCTGCAATCGCAAACAGTATGTCAAATGAAGAAAACATTATAAAAAATAAATAAATAAATAAATTGTCCAGAAAACTTGCTGGGATGATAAAAGAATAGAAAACTTGAAATTACAAATGTGTGTTATAGATAATACTGCTATATGCTATTGCAGGGGAAGAGAAAATGCAGGTAAAGTCTTTTTTATAATACACATTATATTCACTCTAACATGTACACTGTAGAAACATTGGACAAAGTTTAAAGCCTCATACAGATGACTGATAGACATCAGATGATTGTTGCTGGAAACAATCTTTTGTGATCATTTCCAGTGACAGATAAATGAACAAGCACTGTACATTCTGATCAACAAAGAGTACAGGATGAATGAGTGGCACCCCGCTGTGAGCTCCTCCATAGAAATGCACAGTGGTCGTTCCCAATCGGTCATTCGTCAAG
Source organism: Pyxicephalus adspersus (assembly GCF_032062135.1). Lineage (NCBI taxonomy): Eukaryota > Metazoa > Chordata > Amphibia > Anura > Pyxicephalidae > Pyxicephalus > Pyxicephalus adspersus. The sequence continues at coordinate 131,999,450 of NC_092861.1, forward strand.
CCACTGTGGCGGACTGTTACACATATCAGATTTTCACCCGAGACAAATAGTCATGCTTGTCTTGGGTGAAAATATAATGTGTGTGTGTAGCCTAAGGGTCTATCAGGATAAATGAGCGTTCTTATTGAGAAGCAGGTTTTACATGGCAGATTACAACGGGAAAACAAACATTTCCCATTAGCTAATTTTTTTCATTGGTAACCTTATTTGTACATAATCAAATCAATGAATGTTATAGCTTTGAATACTTTGGCTTGCCAAATATGCTTCGTGTTGGGTTCTTAGACTTAGAGCAGTGGCAGTAAACTTACTTTATATTGGAGACTCCTGAGATCACTAAAGGGTATAAACATACCCTTTAGTATAAAACTAAATAAACATATTGCTAAAAAAAAAGTTGTAAGGAACTGTAGACATTGTACAGGAGATGGTCAGAGACTGTGGACATACTATAGGAGTTATTGGAGGCTGGGGAAATGCTTCAGGAAATAGTCATAGACAGGAAACACCCTACATGATAATGCTGGAGATCAACGCTGTTATTCCCCCTTTACAAACTAATGATCCCTCATCTGTGCTCCCTGTCACTACCCTAAAAATTACCTTTACCTCATTTGATAATTCTCACAGCAAGATCAACACAAAAAGCTCAGAGGATTGAGGTTCAATTCTTTTGAATGGGCTGTCCAATGAACAACAATGCACAGAAAAGTTGCACAATGCTGCCCTTTTAAAAGATGATTGTGTGATTGGATGACAAAGGATCACAAACTAACATATCAGTTTGTAGCGGAGTTTAAATAACTCCCAGCGCTGCTTCTCCCTTCTTTTTTTCCTGTTATTTACCCACAGATATACACATATCTATCTACTGATATCTATCTTTCTGTATACATTTTTATTTAAATCGTAATATTTCACAACCTTGAGTAAAAGTACATTCTTATTTTGCAACTTTTACAGAAACAAAATATAAATGTCAAATATACAAGGCCACTGTGCTGATATATACACATCCTGTATTCTGTGCTGCATTGTTATCAGTGAATAGAACAAACATCTGCATGATTCATCTAAGACAGCGGAGATGAAACCATGAACTCTCTGCTCAGGTTCTGAAATAATTTTATTATCACCAAATCTTTCATATGGAAATATTGTCTGATATTTATATTCTTCAGTCACAAAAGTAGATAAGCCGTGATTATAAGCAAATCTCCGTTATAAAGCTCATGCTGAAAAAAACACGGATGATGACTAATAGCTGTATTGTTTCAGTTATTGTATACCAAGCACTTTGATCTTTAACAGCTTTCATACAGAACAGTTATGTATAAAAATACAAAATGAAGGTTGAACAGGACATTTATTTTTACCATAATGCACACAAACTTTGTTTTTAAACATGTGCTCCACTTACTTAATTGTCTGCCAGTCCACAGTTAATGTCAGTGGAGAACCTCGGTTGGGGGTAAATGAACGGCTACGGCATTCTGGTACAGGACACTAAAAGACAAATTTATTTTATTAAAGGGAGCTCTGTTATAACTATATATTTATCTTATCCCTCTTGGGTCTTATTAGGATATAACTAAAGACAACACTTAACCTCAACCAACCCTTGATGTCCTACTATTCAATAAGAGTACAGGTACATGGGGGGAAGTTATCCAAGAAAAAGGATCCAGAATAACACTTTTCAGAGCTTGCCATTGTTATAGCTAATGCTGAATTTTACCACAATGATGGCAACCACGTGATCTTTCTGCCTCCTATAACCTCATCTAAGAACCCCACTCCTAACCAAATTGACAGGTAGCATCTTAAAGAGTCATAATAAAAATAAATTGAAATGTAATGGGTACTCGTACTTCATAAGGCTTTCTGTACATTCACCTATCTCTAGTGCCAAACCTGGTGAAAGTTGAGATAGGTGAAAGTTACGTTATATATAAACTAAGGTGCAAGAATCGGACTGCCTCCTGACAATGGACATGTATAAAGTTTTATTGCAAACATTAGTTTACTCATTTACAGGAATCTCAAAATATTCTTTTATGTGTTGTAAATAAAAGCGATTTACCTTTGTTGGCAATATGTATTTCCCATCTGGAAAGGGAAAGCTCTGTACATCTCTACACATGTTACATACAAAGGCCATTTTGGTGCATAGTGGTTTAATATTACTAACTCGAACGACCGTGCCACGCAGTGCCACATATTTGCCATACAAATTAGCTCGGAGATTTTTCAGAGGGGTTAGTGGTTCATAATTGTACACCCTGGGAAAAAAATAACAAAAATGTAAGCAAAGTAAACTACAGATATAATAATTTTAAGGAGACAGATAACAAAGAGTAATTACCGAGCATGTATATATGGGACATCTACTATAGGTGTCTCTTCAATTGGAAGACCCTCCTGCTCCTGTAACTCCACTGCATGCTTCTCCAAGTCTTTGGTTAGCACCTGCAACAAAGACAGCACATTTTTGGGATGTAAAAAGTACATATTTTAAAGGAAGAATAAACGTAATTTATAGACATTTGCTTTTTCATACATTTTGGTAAATAAGGGTAATTTTATGGAAGGAAAAGTAAAAATGAACAATGATGTTTACTGATAATACAGTGGTTACAAGAAAAGCAAATATGATATCATTTATATCAAAAAATATACTGCTGCCTTCGCAACTTTTGTGACCACAATTTTAGTCTTACACTTAACGGTAAGCTGCACATTACAATTTAACAACAGCTGCGTACACACGTTCCAGGCTTGTCATTGGAAAGGATCTTTCATGACCCTTACCAACGACAAGACAAGACAAGATACATAAACAAAAGCTGTACATATAGCACCATTCTGCTCCATGGAGAGGGGAGGAGGGAGAATGAGCGGTACCCTGCTACGCTCTCTCCCCCTCACTTGTATTATGATCGCTTGCGGATCCATTAACAACATCAGGAGAGTGCTGTACACACGTCAGATTCTCATCCGATACTAGCGCTGAAGCGATTATCAGATGGGAATCATCCGTACGTAGCCTGGTCCTACATAGATTCATGCTGCATATATCACTGCCATACAGAACAGCTGTTTGGCCTTCACACCTTGCCCTCTCAGCAATTCTGCCACTGATGGCTGCACAAAAAAATCCAGGCAGCCCACACCCAACGAAAGAAGACTAGTTAGGGAAAGTGCCAAGGTAAGCATTGCAAATAGATGAGTGATGAAGAGTAACAGTAAGAGACGTGCAGATGAGTGGGTTGCAAGGGTGGTGCAGAGCTGCACAGTGTAAGAGGGCTGCAAGAGGGGCACAGAGGTAAGCCATACATTTTATATAGTAAGAGGACTTATGTTCTATTTAACTATTTTTTACACCCTCCCCTCCGTCACTGCAGTATGGCCACACCCATCATTTGGTGGCATTTATAGAGAGGAAGAGGGCCCATGGAGTTTTTTTTAGTCATACCCCAGCATCCAACATGCTCATGCTCACACTTCGCAATAGCCACAAAAAAAAACAGGAAATTATGCAATTTTGCAAAAATGTTAGCTGCCATTGTTTCTCTAGTATATAAGACAAGAGACGTTTACTGTTCTAAAAAGAAATCATTAGAAAAAAGAATATGTTAAATAAATTATATGATTTTGATGCATACTGTAAGAACATCAAAAGTCCTGGAACATTTACGAATTAGAACATTAGAGTTAGAGTAATAGGACTAAAAAATGATCTGACATGCATCAAGAGGTTTATATAGTTGAAGTAGTTCAGCTGCTTTATAAAATGTTAACAATCTCTAATGGATGAGAGCATTATGAGCACCAGCTGTTGCCTACCCGTTGGCCACCACACTGTGCGTAAGTGATTTGCACACACCTGGTGTATTGCTAGCCCCATACAATTCAGTATTTTTTCAGGCATTTCTTTCAGCTCAGTGGACAGGGGAACATATGCCATAAGGTCATCGTCTTCCAGAAGTTCCTTGTAATCCACAAGAATGCTTCCTTTTCTTTCAATTTCATCCTGCGGAAAACAAAATGCTTATTTAAGACTTATTTCTAAAGCAATAAACTGGCCCAAGTATGCAGACTCTTCACCAATGCATCTATACATTATAAGTAAAAGTAGATGGATGCCCCTCCAAATCATTTGGTTTGTTTCCATTGGATGGGTTGTTAAATAATACAACATTTTAGACAATGGTGCATATTCATACTTATAATAACAGTTTGAAGAAAGCCCTTTTCTATATCTATGGTATCACTGTGAACTAGGCCATTTCCAGTAAGATATGGTCTGCTGCTGTGTTTTCTGAACTTTTAACATAATGAACCCACTTGAAATAATTTTCAGGTCTTCAGGGAATCCCTGCTATAATTGATATATTCACAGCTCATAGTACATTAGTGTGGAGGTCAGTAGGCAGAATGCCTGTTATATTCCTGGCCACTGGGAAGAATGTCAGCCTTACAGATAGACAAAAAGATTATTGGTGTCAGGTAAACTAACCTGAGGGACACAGATGCTCATTTCTCGAGGAACTCCTAGCAACCTCTGGAGGAACCCTGGTTAAGAAACATAATTGGTACTCCTATCTATAACCAGGTTTGCAGGTCTTCAAATTACAAATGATCTTTTGGATCAACAGAACCACTAAATCTTAAATCCACATTATTATTTGTTTAGGAATAAGATGTCCATCAAACGTATATACGTGTGAAGGTCAGTCAACAACATTTTACAATCAAGTGTAAATATAAATAAAATATTTTAAAATGTTGAACAATCACTGATACAAACAGACATATATACACATATTACAATAGCTAAGTGGTTGGCACTCTTGCATTCCTACTCCAGGGTCATAGGAAATAAACCAAGGACACTCATTTCAAAGAGTTTACATGTTTCTTTCAAATGCACCAATGTCCTCCCACAATTACTTCTGCCTAAACACAGTAAAACCACTGGCTTTTAATACTCTAATATTTAATGAGTTTTGTTTGCAGTTAGGCGCTCCACAATCTTTTTTTTTTTTTTTTTTAATGCTGGATTAAAGGTCTGGAAGAAATACAAACGGTGCAGCAAGAATCAAATAAAAATACAAATGCCTCTTGTATTTACACAATAACTGTTTATACCAGGAATGAGCTTTAAAATTCTAACTTTGTCCCTATTAAGGAGACTTTGGCTGGGTACACGCATGCAATAATTGTCGTTGGAAAGGATCTTTCACAATCCTTTCTAACGACAAACTACTGCACGATGCATGAACGAGTGCTGTACATACAGCACCGTTCTGCCCTATGGAGAGAGGAAGGGTAGAACGATGGAGCGACATCCCGCTGCACTTCCTCCCTCACTTTCATTAGGATCGTTCCTTGTCCACCATCCATGGATCCGCCAGGACGGTCATTCGGACGACGGGTGCTGTACACATGCCAGATTCTTGTCAGTTATCGGCCCTGAGCCGATTATCCGGCGAGAGCCATTGCAAGTGTCTGCGTAGCCTTTCTTTTATATATGCCTGATATATTAAAGCTCTCCAAGACTGGAGAACATAGACTACCATGGGAAAACCTGGGTGATCTAGCAAAAATGTTTCTACTTGGCAAATGCTTTTAATCCTGGACCAGATGTATTCCAGGATGTAGGGTCACCCAGGTTCCGCTGTGACAGTCTATTTTCTCCAGTCTTAGTGAGCTTTAATAAATTAGGCCCAATCTGTTGACTGGGGATAAAAAATAAATATAATACATGTAAAGGTTATTCCTCATCAAACTAGTAACCCTGTTTTTTTTAGCAATTTGCATTAATAGAGGGGGCAGTTCTCCTCACTGTTCCAATACCTTTTAAATAGACAGTAAAGGAGGAGACATCTCCCAAATGGGGGCATGGTGGTAGAAAGTCGACAGATCTTTTATCCCTGCATTACACAAAGCAAGATAAAAAAAGGTTATCTAGAGTTGTGTGCACACCAGCAGTAGCACCTCTGACTGAGAAGAGGTTGAAGAAATTTGAGGAGGCATGTAAACAAAATAGTATTGCACACTGTTATGGTATAGCTAGCTGTGTTTAATACCAATATTTATATAATAAAGCTGTGCATCCACTGGTATCCAATCTTAAATTGTGATATATCTACAGTTGGGGAATATTGAGGTTCATAGAACACCTTTTATGAGCAAACAAAAGTTACTGTATGACCCCAAATGATTACTCTGCATATAGTGACGTGTTAATGCAATAATCATTTAAACATTTTTCACAATAAAAAGAAACCATAATACTTTTAGATGGGAAATTTGGGAGTGTGGATCAATGAGCTGCGTATTAAAATATTGTTTTCAACTTACCTTGTCATAATATTCAATATGCTTTGTGAAGAATCTTTCAAAGGCTTGAACTTTTAACACAAACGGGGAATTGTCACTGTAAGCTGGCAAAGGCATGAAAAAATAACAAGATTTTGTATTATGTGTATATGTATACAGTAAATAAAATATTACTGCCTAATAAAGGGCAGCTTTGTTTTTAAGTTTACATATCCATGTTTAACATTGTGTTTAACATGTAACTCATAACGGTACTCCAATTCTTTGCCACTCTTTGGTCATTCTGTGTAGGGGCACCGTTTGAGGATTTAATAACAGAGACGTGATGTCAAGCCTTGGTACATGGGGGTGGAAGGAGTGTTTCAATTAATGCATCCTTTCATTGAACGCTACAAACTCTTCAGAAGGTAAGGCTGGCGGCTCCCTAAAGCACCTGCTCATAGGAAGAAAATGTATATCAGTGTTCTCCCCGGCTCCTTTTAGCTGGGTTCACCACCCGGCAGTTTTCAGTAACCACCCGGCTGTTTTTGGGCAGTTGCTGAAAAGTTGGGTCACAATACAAGAGCTGCCACCCACCCACAGCTTCATCCCACCCACCTTAAAAAAATTCTGGGGAGAATACTGTATATAACTAGTAAATTAAAGTGTAATTACTCCACCTCTGTATATGCACCAGTAATGTAATGGATAGCACTCTCCACCCCTCGGTATTAAGCACTTCCAAAGCATGCACAGGGGACAGCTGGTAAAAAATGCTTGTTTCCGAGCTAATACCAGCTTCAGTAATGAAGAATGATATCTGGATTAATGGGAAAGCAGAAAAACTACACTTGCACTTTAAATGGTCTAGTCAATTAAAATATTGCAGCACCTACATAGGAGCTAGTCAAAGGGTGTTGTAATAATTTTAGGCCACAATTTTTACAACTAAACAAAATACAGTGTTTGCAGAGCATATTCAACTCACTTTGCTTCAACTGTATATTGATGGTTTATGTATTTGTCTTTGAAGTTTGTTATTTATTTGTGTAGTATAATGTTTGTGTCAAACTGAGAGCACATGCACATAAGTGCTCTTGGTTGTACTGTATACTTATGCAACATTGTACAACTCAAAATTTTATCTTGCCATTTTCTTTCTTTACCTCAGGGTTAGATCTTAGAATCTGAACAACAATAACGTGTCCCTCCACTGATCATTTACTTGTTTGCAAATACTGAATAGGAGATTACACACTATCCATAACATAGCAATAAAATAATAATGAAAAAAATAATAGAGAACTGATCCAAGTGCACTAACTGATGACAGACTAAAAAGATTTTCTTTTAACCATTTGTTATTTTTTGTCTTTTATATTAAATAGCAAATAGCAAATAACATCCCCTTTACCATGCTTTAAAAATTGTTAAATAAAGCACATGCTCTTTAAGAACCATCCACCCACATTTTGTGGCTGCATACCTAGAAATTAATAATATTTCTACAGATTCTATGCCCATCAAGGGGAATAAGCATGACACTGCCTGTTGTCATACATTGTTTGTAGATTGTGGGTGGCTTTTTCCCTCTCTGCAATGTATGGAAAGCTTTGTCGTAAGCTATGTACAGATATCTGATCTGCCTGAAAGTCACTATCTAAGCACAGTCAATATTTGAATTCTAGTATTATCTGCAGTAGAATAGCCATAGCTTCAGTTGCTCTGAGGAAGATCTTGCACACCAGAGTTTTGCCTTAGTGAAGGTCCTCCTTCTCCTCCAGCTAATAACACTCCTATGTGTTCTTTGAACTCCCAGCAAACATAACAGCAAATATAATCACAATGGTGACAGCCATCCTGGGTTCTGCCTACCTAAATACTACTAGTCCATATAAGAATATATTTGAGGCAATTACCCTCCCTAAGCTAAAATGAAAAAAAAAACTAATCTGTAGGACCATCAAAAAGAATTAAAGGATGTTACAAGGTAAGATTCAGACGCAAAAAAACAAAACAATTAGGTGGGGTTTTTTTTTTTAAAGGCCATTCAATATGTATTAAATTCATACATACAAATAGTACAAATGGTATTAGCACCAAAACATATAATCAGTAGTTCCTCACAGGGTAAATAATCATAAGAGGTCCCGCCGTATTAAGTATATGGGGAATTAGGAGCAGAAACTAGACATCAAAATTCCTACTAAATCAGCATCTTATAGAAAAAGGGAAACAAATGTCTCTCCTTCGTCGTTTCGCCTATTAGCTACTTCAGGGGTAATTATGTAGAGAGCATTTAGCTGATTCTGTGAACAAAAGCATAAAGGTATTGTAAGGAAAATGGTTAATATTATGTACTTGTTACCGTAGGGGGTAAAAAAAAGTCCAAAAAAACCCTGGGGGGGGGTTAAATATAAATTCTAAGATGGTATATGAAAAGATATAAGGTAATGTAATAAATGTGTGCTTAGGGTGGTGGGTAGAAATTGATCCAAGTTGTGTGTTGGAAACGTGTGTCATGAGCATAGACATGTTACATATTGGTGGAACAACTTGAAAGTAAAACAGTGCTTCCTTGGCACATAAAAAATGTTGGATGTTTTTATATATCTACATAGAAGTAAGTTTACAGAACATTTAACAATGAGTAGTTTTGCAGTTCTGTAATGGAACTACTACTCAGGCATTTCCCTGCCCGTACATAAGCAGTCATTTTTTTGAGGAGTGCCAATAAAGTGATTCAGCTGCACTAAACATTAGCCCGTAAGCCTTTTTATCAGGGATTTAACATAGACTTACAAATCATAAATTTGCAAAGCTTCACCTTTTCAAAGATGTAAAAATGTGCAATTAGATGTAATTATTCTGAACAATCTTTAAGAAATGCAGCAGGAGGAAATGTTTGTGTAAGATGCACAGCCGGAGTGAAGGAGAATAAGCAAGCAAGTAGAAGACTTTTGTCTAGTGTGTGTGTTACATAACAAAGCAGGAGAATATGAAATCAACTTGCAAAGAAAAAGTAGGGCAGAGGCTACATAACACATATTTCTGAACGGGGGAATACCGCAGCTTAAATTGGCTGAAGCTGAAGATAATCAGTAGAGCTTTGGTAATTTTTCTGCTGCTTGATGTATCAATAATATTAAAAAAAAAAAAAGTTTTTTTTTTTTTTAACATAGCAAGAGCTCTACATAAATTGCTTGTTGATGCTCACATAAATGTAGCTAACCAAGCCTCTTCTCAGAGTTCAATTTTGCCATATGTCACATCTCCCCTGGAGGAAGGTGAGCAATGAGAACAGAGGCACACGGCTTTTGATTGCTGAGCAGAACAGAATGTCTTCTGCATGTACATTATAATAGAAATGGAAAAGGTTGAGCCATTTTCTTACAGATTTTCCCATTTTCTGAATTCCTGTAAAGAATGACCTATTTGTCATTTTTTTCTACTGGTTTGCTAGTTTTTTTAAATATATTTTTTGTTTGCTTTTCTTACACACTACTGGATACATTCACAATCAAAACTGAACCCTTTTAAGAATTTGTAGCAGTAAAGAGTCACATTCTTATACAGTCATGGAGGCTACAGGAGTTGTATGTAAAAAGAACGAGAAAGTACATGTTGAAGAAGAAAACAAAAACAGCTCCTTGCTAGCTCTGCTACATAGATAAGTCAAACAACTATTTCTACTTACTTATACTCCTATTTTCCAAGTACTAGTAACACTTGTAAAAATGACAGCTAAATGGGAAATGGCAGGAACGAGCAGGAAAGTGCAAAGAGAATCCATCAGTGTAGCAAACTGTCCCATCTCTGTTTCCCTCAGGGATCCAGAGAGCACAGGTAAGGAATAAGAAGACATCTCCCTTACCATTTACTATGCATGTGTGTGAGAGTTACACCATCGCAGGCTGCTGTATGCCTGAAGGAAGAAGACACTTGCAGCAGAAAATGCTTATGCTAACATAGAACCAGTTGTTAAGGGTGAGTAAGGGAGATTGCAGAGCTGTCATCCCTGGACGATGGCAAACTGTGCTTGCCCACACACCTGATTTATGAAAGTTCCTCAAGCCCAGAGAAGATAGGTTATCATGCGAGAACCTTGAAAAGATTTCCTAAAAATTATTTGCAATCAGTTGGTAAATGCTTAAACCTTGCACCAGATCCATTGCATGTTTGCTGGATCACCCAGGTTCTCCCATGATAATCTATCTGCTCTGGTCTTGGAGAGCTAAATAAATCAGGCCTATTATTGTTAGTGCTCCAACGGTACTTGCATCCTCCAGCTGTGCTTCAAGCATCCAAAGCAGAGGTTACTGATGCTGATTTCTTATTGGTCACAATGGGTTGTGCATTCACATTTTTTTTGGCTCATCTCAACACTAGGGATGAGCGAGCGAGAATATGAAGTTCGATCTCGCGGCGAATCCGGCCTTTTTTTTCACTTACCGAAAATGTAAGCGAGAACGGCCTTCTGATTCGCCGAGAGGTTGAGCTCTCGCCAACAGGAGGATTTCCAGGGCTGCATCATGCCCTGGAAATCCTCTGCGATCTCCAGGCACTAGAAGTTAATTAACCTCTAGTGCCTTGGGGATCGCACACACTTCTCAGTGAATGCAGCCACAGCTGTATACTTATTGTAATATAAGTATCTCTTACAAATGATACATTTGTATCTGTAACAAATATATAATTTGTAAGAGATACTTATATTACAATGTCAAGAGGTTCCCCTTTGCCGGGCATCTTCTCAATGACTGCAGCTATGGCTGCATTCAATGAGAAGAGTGTGCAATCCCTGGGGCACTAGAGGTTAATTAACTTCTAGTGCCCCGGGGATCACAAACAGGAGGATTCCCAGGGCTGTATGCAGCTCTGGGAATCCTCCTGTTTTAATTTCCTCTTCCGATGGTTTCGCGAAATCGGTTCGGCCAAATTTCGCTAAACCATTGGAAGTTTTCGCCGGGATGTCAGAGGCTCATTCCTACTCAACACAGTTGTTAATCGTAACAACTGTTACGATTAGGGCTCCCTGCAAACCCCACAAAATAGAGTTATGTGTTTCATAGCCTGAATATTCAGGCCCAAAAGTCTCGAACAGCTGTGTGCTGTAATAAATAATTTGTGCCATAGACTGACAGTTTTTGATGTACAGTTAGCTATAAAAGTAAAAAAATGAATTTGCGTGGCACTGCCTTGCTAAATGAGGAACAGACCCTTACTTTGGGGATATTAAAATGTTGACATACACTCTACCTCCTAGATCAAGAAGAAATTAAGAGACAGAATGAACAAATAAAACAATTCTGCAATTTTGATAAAAACAAAACAAAGTAAAAAGGATATAGGGTTGCGTTTATAACATATTGCTTACTAATTTTTCTTTTGTAATCTATGCATCACTGCAAGCAGCATACAGAATTTTAAATCTATTTTAGTATTTATTAGAATACTCAACAGGAACCTCAATATCCAATAGGAATAAAGCAAGAGGGCAACAAACAAAGGAACATGTTGCAATAAATGTGTTTTTTATCCTGCCATAGATATATGTCTTCTTTGAGGGGGACAGGGTTAAGAGCATGACCAGCATAAAAATGGTTTCATATACTGCACAGAGAAGTTGTGTGTCTTTCCTGACCCCTGACAACAGTAATCATGAGCACAAATTGAAAAATGTTGCCCTGTTAAGGATAGTTGATGAAACACAAAGGAGAAACACAGACAGCAGATGACTGATAGCATGCTGGATATAAAAAAGGGAACAGAGAGAGCATAAGCACTTTTCCATTTATTACTGCTGCATCAGGATCAGTGTAGAGATGCTCCACTGTAACTCAAGTGTTTTATGTCGTACCTTCAGAGAAATAAAGCTTCCATCCTTTGTAAGGGACATATTTATCCAATGTTGTCTGGGTAAATCGAGGTCTGGCAGGTGCTCCAGAGAAACCTAGACAGGTAATTGAAAATAAACATGCTGATTTAGGTGAATGACCTATCCCCCTGAAATCTTAGCTAGTAACAAAACTCAACATATAAGTTCCTGTGAAGAAAGGAAATAAAGTTCCTACAAACACACTGTAATAAAGATGTGTGGAATTAAAAACAACAAATATAAGGCAGGGGTATTAAAGGAGTTGCGTGAAACAGGGCTCTTCATCAATCCACTCCGTTCCCATTACTGTCAGTTCTGAGGACAGCTATGATACCTCTGCATTTCATATCTATTGGAGTTTCATTAACATGCATTGCAGATGTGTTTTAGGTATTGGTATGTGTTAAACAGGATTTTTTTATGTTATCATTTATTTCAATAGATGATACATTAAACTAGAAACCACACAAAAGAGGCAGCAAAAAAGTTTTTTTTTTTTTAATGCATCCATTTTGATAGAAAAAAATGGTCTCACTTACATGAAGGATCATTTCCAGTGTTTTTTTGCCAAAGTCCACTCTGCCCCCTCCCATTGCCTCTTTGCTTCCAGGGTTGGCCTCTCCATGCCCCTGAATATTGATTCCCTCCTCTGCCACCTCTCCAACCTCTCGATCCTCCTCTCCAGCTCTGACTCATTCCATAGCATTAGAGATGACTCAGCCAGCAGTTCTGTTCTCTGTAAATTAAAGGGAGACACAAGAAAAATGATTGTGCTGAACATTTACTTAGGATGAAAAACCAGGAGCAGCTATATTCTTGGATTCAGTATTCTATTTTTATTTATTCAAATATTTCCAGCATTGACACCAATAGTTGTGCACAGACACTATTTTAGGACAGTGTATTCCTGCTGCAAGTGGCCTGGTAGTAAGAGCTATGGCTATGAATACATATACATAACTGTCAACCAAAGACATTGGCTGCCATAAAGCAGTGGTAGGCAAATTTTGGTGGTCCACAGAATAAATGTGGACATTTCTATTGCAATTTTATGTTTTATTATTATTAAATCAAAAATATGATTCTAATATTCTGAATTCTGACAATTTTCACCTTCATATTGCACTAAATTCACAAACTGTACTAGAGACGGATAAACAAGCGAGGCGCAGTGTGACCTCAGATGCTCTTTTAGGTAAGTATGACCTTAATTGTGTTTTTTTACTCATTATGGGTTTATTTCATTCCATCTAAGACCAGACAAGAAATGATAGTTATCAAAGTCAAACTATTTGATGCCATTAAATATAACAGAAAATATACAGTTACCATCATACTTACCTAAAAGAGTATCTGAGAAATAAATAAAATAAAGCAATCGGATGAGAATCAGTATTGGCGGAGCGGGGTGACTGTTGTAATGGTGAAAACGGTGGTGAAAAATGGTGTCATTCACAATACAAGAATTTATTAGAATATTTTTTTTTGTTTTATTAATAATAAAACATAGAAATTGCAAATATGTCCAATTTTTTCTGTGGACCACCAAAATTTTCTCGCGGACCACCAGTGCTCCATGGACTATAACCACATGTAGATTTTATTTGCAGTCTGCGTGACTACGGGACCATGCAGGAGAACAATCAGGAGACAAGGACAAAGCATCCTGCATCAGGAAGGTAGTGCATGAAGGTAAAATCACCAGGTGTTATTATTTCAATGGAATTTGTAGAATTAAAAAACAATTGAACTGCAGGGTCTTATGATCAAACCCGGCCAGGACACCATCTGCAAGGAGTTTGCATGTTCTTAGCAATGGTTTCTTCCACACCTCAGAAACTATGCAGTTAGGTCATTAGACTACCCCAGAAACTGTATGGAAGAAAAACGCAGCACAACCCACATGCAGGGCAAGCTGCTGGACACAATATTGATGCACGAAAAGAATAAATATATCTATTCACATGTGTTAACCTAAGGGAGATTGTATTAAAATTAAATAAACTTTAGATAATTTTTTTTTTTTAATAGACATTAGGACTTTTATTTACATAGCGTAAAGCAAACCAATACCTTTTTAGCAGAGAATAGATTTAGATTCAACTCTCTATACTCTCAGCCAACTTTCTTTGGGAATTTGTGGCTGGCTACAATGTCACCACTGTATCCAGGCAGCTACAAATTACTTGTTCCATGGTGATCAGAAGCCACATTTAGTAACAGAAGTAGCTTTTGAAGATGGACAAAATGTTGCTTGTTCCAAACACTTCAATAAGTCAAATGATTAAAAAAAAAATGCCACTTCAGAAACACAGACCTTGCATTAACTGCAGCTCATTTATTTCATGCAGAATTGCTGAGAGCAGTTCTGTGGCCGAAAGAAATTACAACTACAAAATCACCATTGTGACACAGGTCTTAGGCTTAGTCTACACCAGGTATAGGCAAAATACGGCCCGAGGGCTACACATGGCCATTGGGCTTTTTAATCTGGCCCATTAAAAGTTAGTACAAAGTTGTCCACTGGCAAAAAAAAGTGACCAACAACACTAAACAAAACTAAATGTAATTTGAATGTATGTTTTTTTTTAACCTTTAGGTAATGGGTTTTACACGTAATTTATATTACTTCATACAAACACTTTCCATCCATCTGCCCACCTATCAAATTTGAAAACTCGTTGTGGACCTGAGTCAGTAAATTTGCCCATCCCTGGTCTACACAGACCTTTTCCCCAGTGTTTACCCTGAGGCTTTAAAAGTCCATGCTTGAAATTCCCATTCATTTCAATGAGCTAATCTACATCAGGACGTTTCCTTGAGGCACGTTTATGAGCATTATCTATATCGTTGCTTGCAATGTTTAGAAAATTAAAACGTGGGGTTAACGCTGGAAAACGCCCAAAAACGCGGGAAAATGCTTCCATTAATTTCAATAGGGCGTTTTCTCGTGTTTATAAGCATTTGAAACGTAAATGCAGTATAGACGTTTTCCAGCGTTTTAAAAGCAAGCGTTAATAAAAGTGCATAAAAACGCATATAAACGCAGTAGAAACGTTTACATGGTTTTAAAGAAAAGTCCGTGTAGACCCAGCCTTAGTGAGAACTAATATTACGTTTTAATATGCAGTCATGATATATCACATTCACTTTTGATATTTTGTTTTAGAACAAGATACAATTGACAGGTTGACATTAAAATGTAACAAAGCGATATTTAGAGGAAAACTAAATAGGAAATAAAGCTCATCTGGACACATATGAAGGATATGCACATACTACAGGTTTTTCATTCTATATCTGGGCTGTGTCTTCTGTTTGGAAGCAAGATATCTTCAGCCATATTTCTGCAATTTCCACTTCTACACCTAAACAAGTTATCTACAAGTAAGCATGTTGGACATATTTCATGCAGGCAGTTACCGTCTGAACATGTGCAAATCTCAGTTGCTCATAATGTAAATGCAGTGAATATCAATGTTTTCACAGGGAAAAAAAGCTCCGTACAAGTTATTTTTGTAAGTTTTAAAGCGGATAACAGTAAATGCATCTGTCAAGTTTTCATTGCAGTAATCAGTGGCCCTGGGGGGGAACTTCCCTCTATTTCCTGGCTCAGTGACACAACAGTTAGTAAAGTTTCTCCAATGAGTACACAAAAAATAAAAAGATACAGCTAACCACACAATTTACTATCTTCTTTAGATCAACCAACAACTGTGCAATATAAGGGCTTGCTTACGAGGATACAAATTGATTGGATAGTTGGAGTCAGTGATTCCCAAGCACTTTGCCGTAGCACATTAGTGTGCTGTGGGAGATCATCAGGTGAACCATGGAAAATTATCTTATTTCACTCAATTGGTCCAAAATTATTATTTATTGCATATAATTTGTCTTCGTTCCTCTATGCCAGTGACACATAGGGCCTGATTTATTAACGCTCTACAGGGCAGAGAGGATACACTTTCATCGGTGAAGCTGGCTGATTCAGCAAACCTGGAATGGATCTGGCCCAGGATTAAACATATTTGCTAACAAATCGCAAATGACTTTTAGAAATCTATTCCAGGTTTGCTGGATCACCAAGCTTCACTGCTAAAAGTGTATCCTCTTCAGCCTTGGAGAGCTTTAATAAAAATCAGGCCTATAGTGACAGGCAGAACAAATAAATACTCTTCCACTAGATGGCAGCAGGTAGCTAATTAACCTGTGACATTTTTGTTTGGTGGTGTGTTGTGGGATTTTTCCAATGTAAAATATGTGCTGTGACTCAGGAAAGATTGGAAAACACTGGTATAGGTAAGCCTTCATATTGCATACTTAAGAGACCAACAATCACAGTATTCATAGCTGCTGTCCCCCAACATCATTTACTGATAGTCCTGGTGGATCAATGAACAGCAGATTATAGACAACCCATGCAGGGGTTGTGTAATGTACTTTCCCATGCAGGAGGACACAGCAGGGTGCCATTGCCCTCCCTTCTCCCCTCATCATAGAACTAAACGGCACTCATTGTGTGGTGCTCATTCGTCTTACTGTCATTGGAAAAAAAAATAAGGAAAGATTTCCAGCAACAGAAATCCAATGTGTGCATAGCCTAACTCTTTGTCACTTAGCTAATGGAAATGCTTTTACTTTTACCCCTGCTGTGTTCTCACTGAAGAAATTCCACACCATATCTTGTCACATTGTCACTACAGAAAGTGAGGTAAAATCTCAAATGGAACACAGCAATAACAACTTAGCATTGCAAATTTGCATTGTAATAAAAAGTTTTTTTCTTGTGTTTTCTGGTTTAAACAACTCAACTGCCATTATTGAAATAAAAAAAAAAAACAATCAAAAGAAGTTCATACTAACTTGTTTACTTGGTTTTTAGAATCCTTACACTATTCAAAAGCTTTGGCTACCTCCACTGCATGCTGTGGTTCCTCCTATCAGGCCTCTATATTACTATAGGACACCGTTATTGATGTAGGGATGGATGGTAGGTACCGAGCAGGGGCCCAGGCATCCAGCACACCCAACACTTCTGCAGCAGTAGCCAAGCTCTTCTGGTTGGGGTTGGACAGGGAGTAATAACAATCAAGCAGGATGGGACGAGGAAGACCATTCCAGAGAGTTGGGGCAGCTCTAGAAAAGTCTTGTATCCATGCGTGTGATGAGGTTATGAGTGAGGAAGTCATTAGTAGGTCATTGGAGGAGCAGAGAGAGCGGCAGGGGGAGTATTT
>NC_092861.1:132017925-132019579 GCF_032062135.1 Pyxicephalus adspersus
GCCTAGACATTTATTGACTTCTGGAGCAAGCTGTGTTTGATAAGCAAAAAGAAACAATTGCAGAATATGTCTTGGTCATTAAAGAGATACACAAGGCTGCAGAAAGAGCTCACCCTGCTAAGATCACCCACAACCTCAGCTGTGTTTACCAAAAGATATCTTCTGCAAGTCATGCAAACCGCCCCCTCCCCCCTTCAAGCCTCCATCCTGCACACAGCGAGCAGGGAAGCCCCGTTTGTATCTAGGAGCCGTCCATATGTCGGATGTCCTTAACTTGGGGACTACCTGTATACACAACGCCTGGGGGGAGGGTTATACAAGCCCCGCCCATTGTGTCATGTGATTGTTTATAGAATATACTTCTAGCGGCTGTATACTTTTTTACAGGCAGTAAATCTCATTTTTTTTAAATATTGGTTTACTGTTTTCTGAACTAGATAAAGCTTTGTAACTCTTCTCAGCAGCACCTTCCACCCTATGGTATCTTCCTATATAATAGCATTAACCACCATGTCTTAAAGTGGATAAAAGAACCATAAATAAGGGAGGTTACCACAGTAAATACTGAGGCTTGGTGCTGCTCTAGGCATACTGGCATACAAGTACTGTTATGGTAAACCCAGCCATTAATATTTTTTACCTCAGAATCGTCACCTAGTTCTTCTTTCAACTTCTCCAGTTCTAGTTTAGCGCCTTCATGATGTCACTTCCGGTTGCTTTTCCACGTCGCTATGGCAACGAGGCTTTATTTACATTCTTCCATTTCTCCGTTTTCTTGTTTTTATTTACTTTTTCTTTCTATTTAGCTGTAACTAACGAAAGCTCAGCGGCTACGATAGATATTTGCCAGGAGAAAGAAGCGATAGCAGAGCTTCTCCAGGCTCATCTATGAGTCTACATTCTATTCATGTGGTCTGAGGTCCCCGGAGAAAAAAAGCGATAGCTGAGCAGAGGCTTCTCCAGGCTCATCGATGTAGTCTATACTCCATTCATGTGGTCTGTGG
Source organism: Pyxicephalus adspersus (assembly GCF_032062135.1). Taxonomy (NCBI): domain Eukaryota; kingdom Metazoa; phylum Chordata; class Amphibia; order Anura; family Pyxicephalidae; genus Pyxicephalus; species Pyxicephalus adspersus. Next base: position 132,018,930 of record NC_092861.1, read on the forward strand.
CCCCCGGAAGTAGTGAGTGTGAGAGTCACACGTGGGTTGTGCTGTGAGGAGAGATCGGGCTGTCAGTGACCGGCATGGCTGAATCTGTAGCTGAAGGATTGCTGATCCAGGAGGGGGACCATGTGGTGCTAAAGAAAGAGGACGTGTATAAGGCTGTCCAAGTGCAGAGGAGGAAGTGAGTGGCTGTAGGTTGTTCATAGCCAGCCAGGGTTTTGTGATTTCCTCATTGCATTGCTACATTGTATCACATTAACATTAATGTATCTTCTACTATTGTCCATTCTTGTTATTTTCTATGTGTTTCTGGGCACTCTGCAGTGCCATAGTATACCTCTTAGAAATAGAATAGAAAAGATTTGGCAAAGAACTTTATGGACTTTGTACAGCGCTGTGTAATATGATGGCGCTATATAAATAATGTGTAATAATAATAACTCTTCTCTGATCATAACCCATAGGGAAAGTGTGTCTAGCCTAAACTTTAGTTCTTAGTTTTGGATAGATATATAAAACCTTACAGATTTGTACAGCTATGCCTGAAATAAGACAACATGTCGCAAGCCAAAGCAACGGCTTTATAATCTCCCCATATCCCTGAAACTAAAGCGGACATAAACTAAAACTACATTTTTACATAAACTTAAAAAAAA
>NC_092861.1:132019941-132024514 GCF_032062135.1 Pyxicephalus adspersus
CATGTCCAAAAACCAGCCCGGGGCCAATTGCGGCCCGTGTTCAGATTTCCACCAGCCCGCAGCCTCTGTCATAAAATCAATAATATGCAGCCTGCCAGCACTGTTGGCCACAGTATAAAATACACGCGTACAAAAAAAGCTTTTTTTATATTTCATTGGAGTTAATCAACCGCCTTGCAATTATTGGCCCAGGATACCTACATCAGAGCCTCCAGGGATGCGTGATGTAGGTATCCCGGGAGGCTCTTGGCTGCTCCTTCTGCGCATGCGTAATCTTGGGCATGCACAGAAGGGGCATTTTTTCAACTAGGGGAAAGAGATGGCGATCTCATGCATGCACATTGCAGTGGGCTGCGTCACCTGATCTCACACCTGCACAGCGAGATCGAATGATGTAGTAAGAAGTCTGGAAAAGTGCAGGGATGAAGAAGAATTCCAGGATTGTGTGGGACTGGATCAAGGAAAGGTCCAGCGCTATCGAGGGATGTGCAGGATTAAAGGTAAGTGCAGTGTTCAATCCAGAAATTTTTTTAACGTGTACATAAATTTAGAATTTTCACTTTACATAAAAGGGTAGACAACCCTTTTATGTTAAGTAAAACTTCTGTGTTTGTTCTTATTTTTTTTAAGTGCAACACCTTTTTTTTTTTTTTTAAAGGGTGCAGCACCACCCCCTAATTGCCACCCACCCAATCTTGCACCTGGGTTGGGTTGACGTAGTAAGAAGAACCTGGAGGACGAGGAGAAGATGTCCCGAAGACAGATACCAGGACGACGCTGGACCCAATAGGAGAGACCGCCAGACCGATCGACTGCGCTGCGGGATTGAGTGGGTGGTGGTTGCTGAAAAGTGCTGGGTGGTGCACCCAGCTAAGGGTCTGGAGAGAACACTAACGTGTAATATATATTTTTTTCACTTTAGTTCTGCTTTAACATTTTTTAATAAAGCACCAACATATTTCGCAGTGCTGTACATTAAATAGAGGTTGCAAATGATAGACAGATACAGTGACACAGGAGGAGCAGAGGACCCTGCCCAGAAGAGCTTACAGTCTAGGAGGTGTGGGAAGTAACACATAATAGAAGGGGTGATAGGGAATGGTGGGTAAGTAGTGAGGATTTAAAAAAAGAATATAGGTTAGTATGGCTCATTTAAATGTTCAGAATTGTATCTAGGAGCAGAATAGGCCTTCCACCTTACTGTGTCAATACTGACATTGATTCTCCCCATCAGACCCTTGTCTTGTGAAATTCCAGGTAGGTGCACAGCTCTGACTTATTGCGCCATTTCCCTAGTTTACTACAGGAGTGTGTAGGTTTGAGCTGGGGTCCCTGGACGTCCATTGGACTCAAAGCTCTTGCCTGTGATTGCCTTGTGGATATTCCAGCTCTGTGTAATCCATGAGAGATTTCTTTTCACTTTCTGTTCTGCTGACAGCATGTTACTGGTAGAGAAATGAGAGAAACTTTCCAACAAAAACACAAGTAAAAGTAAAAACAGCAAAAAATATTTTCATGCTTGGTAAAGTATTGTCAGCAGGTCTGGAAAAAAGTGCTAAATCTTTCTAACAACGCTTCTGGATGAGTAATATGTTGCCGCTATATTACCTGTTTAGTTAGAATAGTAAAAGGGGAACATTACTTTTTTTTCTCAAAATAAAGCAACTGACCCTTCAAATGGGAGACAGCGGAAAGAATTGGTGTGGGAACAAGCGATGCAGGTTTTTTAAAACTACTGAGCCAGTATTCCAGGTGGTTCTCCAGTGCAACATGCATTGTACCACCTGTACAAAGTGCACTGAAGAAAAGGTCCGGATCACATCCTACAGGTCAGAGCTACACTACAAGGCTCCTTAGGGTCTGAACAACTGCCCTCCACCATGTGTCCTCGTGCTCAGTCATGTGGTGTGCAGTGTCACATGATGAATGGCAGAGCATAAAGAAAGGACTGTGAGTTTTCAATATTGCATACCTGTTCCTGCTTTGTCACTGAGAATTATTATTATTAATAATAATAATAATAATAATAATAAACAGAATTTATATAGCGCCAACAAAATACGCAGCGCTGTACAATAAATATGGGTTACAAATGACAGACTAATACAGACAGTGATACAGGAGGAGAGGACCCTGCCCAGAAGAGCTTACAATCTAGGAGGTGGGGGGAAGTCTCATACAATAGGATTGCAGATATGTAGTGGTGGGAAGTAGTGATGGTTTCAAAATACAGAACAAAACGGGTAGGCAAGTTTGAAGAAATGGGTTTTAAGTGCTCTTTTAAATGAGCAGAAAGTGGGAGCAACCTGATGAGGAAGACCATTCTAGAGAATCGGGGCAGCTCCCCAAAAGTCTTGGAGCCGTGCGTGTGACAAGGTTATGAGTGAGGAAGTCATTAGTAGGTCATTGGAGGAGCGAAGAGAGCGGCAGGGGGAGTAATTTTTTTTTTTTTTTTACCAGATCAGAAATGTAAGTGGGACAAGAATTGTAGAGGAATTTAAAGGCAAAGCACAGGAGCTTGAAGTTGATTTCCAAGTGAAATGGAAGCCAGTGGAGAGAACTACAAAGAGATGCAGCAGAAGAGGAGCGGTGGGAAGGATGGATGAGTCTGGCTGCAGCATTCATAATAGATTGTAAAGGAGAGAGTCATGTTAGTGGAATACCAGAGAGAAGGATGTTACAGTAGTCCAGACGAGAGATAAGAGCATGTACAAGGAGTTTGGTGGTCTCTGGGGACAGGTAGGGGCGGATTTTGGAGATGTTGTGTAGGTGAAAGTGACAGGACCTGGAAATGTTCTTAATATGGGATGGATGGATCTATAATATGGGATAAATATAGATGGCCAGGTAAGGGACCCACATAGCAAAGCAACTGATGTTTTGAAAAGAGATCAGCAATGGAAGCCTCTGTATTTCTCTCCTGGCCAGATTACTTTTCCTAGTAAAAAGTAGAGGTGATCTGAACAGTCATTAGGACCTAGACCAAAGTCGGCATTGAAACCCAGATATCGGCAACTACCCACTTCTGAGACTCCACATTTATCGCATCTCGTGGTTTTCAAACATCTTAAAACAGTTTGTACAGAAAAGGTTCTTCTCTTTATTCAGGTAACAGAAATATGTTATAAAATCCCACCGGCTGCACTATCATAGATTAGAATAGGGCTGCACAATACATACTAAATGATACAGCATGATGTTTTCATTTGCAAATGTAAGTAACTGAAACTGTATCAATTTAAAACCTGCATATAGTTTACATATATTCACTTTGCTAGTAAAGATGAAAGCCAGGAAATCATACATTGTATTGTGCATTTGCTTTGCATGGATGCTTTTGTTTTTGTTTTGCATTGGAATATTACAGTTTTATTTATAGGAACCAATCTTTCAGGCTTTAAAGTGCACTGACAATGCACACAAACTATTACCATGTTCCTTTCGATAAATAAAAGCAATTGTTTACTTCTCTAGGCTTTAATGTAAAGTTTCTTTGTAATCCTCAAAGATTATTATCTTGTATTTATAAAGCACCAACATAATATGCAGCGCTGTACAAAGTCCATAGTCATGTCACTAGCTGTCCCTCAGAGGGGCTCACAATCTAATGTCCCTACCATAGTCATACAGTCTAAGGTCAACTTGGTGGGAAGTCAGTTAACCTAACTGCATGTATTTGGAATGTGGGAGGAAACCCATACAAACATGGAGAGAACCTGCAGACTCCTTACAGATGGTGTCCTGGTCGCGAGTCGAACCTGGGACCTAGCGCTGCAAAGGCCAGAGTACAGTGACATAGGAGGAGGAGAGGATCTCCTGTGTCAACATATCACCTAATAGTTTCTTGTGCTGATTTCTCGTTATTCACTTTAAGCTTTGCTCTACACACTACCAAGTCACTTTCAGGTCCTTACTACTTTTAATGGCGTATTAAGAGTTGCAGGACATTTATATCATCCTGGAGTTGACCTTTAAATTCTGCGTTCTGGCATCGGCTAGTTGAAGTTTCCAGGTATTCATATTTATGTATAATTGAGTAAAATTAGAAAAAACCCAGGCACTGCACTGATGTTAATCTGTCCTATTTTAATTCTGCAGAGAGCAGAGATGTCGCCTGAAGGCAAACTTACTTTAAATGAATGATGTCATTCCCTAATCTGCGAGCCTCCTCCAGATGACATCTGCTTGATAACAACCTACGTCTCCATTTTTAAACATAAAAACTGATCTGCACTATTAGGTCACATTCCACCTACATTGCCTGAAGGAAAGGCTGTAATTTTTCTTCCTTTTTCTATTAAAGAAAATGTAGAACATGACATTATATATCTATAAAAATTCCTAACTAACTTTCTGCTGGTTGACATGCTCCTTGGCTGAATATTCGTCCGGGGAGGTGAAAAGGTTCTCTTCTCTGAAATGCTAGTACAGTAGAACCTTGGTTATCCGGCTCCCACGGGGGAAACTGACGTTTCTCAGCCATTCAGCAATAGACCTTAGAGGGGAGACTTGTCCCCATTCACCTCTAGTGCTGAATGACTGAGAAAAGGGAAACCCCGATGACACTTGAGTC
>NC_092861.1:132024730-132030320 GCF_032062135.1 Pyxicephalus adspersus
TGTTTTACCTATTCAAAAGTTACAAAAAAAAAAAAACAGAATTGCCTTTATTCGCAATTGAGTCATGACATGGCAGCTCATTGGGAAGTAACTTTAGTTTTTCTGAGCTTGCTGTTCAGACTGTTTCTTGGCAGAGCCAAACTCTATCTGTTGATAAGAAAAATCCTACGTCCGGGGGATTTATTTAGCAGTGTTATCCCTAGAATTTTTTTTAAGCTGGATGGTAAGAAGCTGTAGGTGGGTGGCAGCCCCCCAACTTTTCATTAATCACCCAATTCAGTTACACCATTTTTATTATATAAAATACATGTGGTTCTGGTCACATGACCCCCTTCTGAACTGAGACTCTGGCTCAGCAGAGTGTGTGTCAGACCTCTGCAAAGAGATCACTGCTTCCCCATGGAAAACAAGGATTCTATTCTGCATCAGGCTGTCAGGGAAAACACTTTTCTGCTTAACCTGTGACATTTAAACAAAATGTTACCTTTTGTATGTTTAGTTTATTCACAATTTTATTAAGCCAACATCAGCTGAAAGTTTATTTAGTTTTAGAACCTCTAACTGTAGTTATCATTATTATTGGTAAAATAAAAAGGATTTATATAGCGCCAACATATTACGCAGCGCTGTACATTAAATAGGGGTTGTAAATGACAGACAGATACAGACAGTGACACGAGGGGGAGAGGACCTTGCCCCGAAGAGCTTACAATCTACAATAAGCAGTTATCATTTAAATTCAACAATGGCCCTCTCTGTTATAACATATGCTGTGTGTGAGGGAGGGGGGGAGGAAACCACAAAATTGATAGAAGAAAATGTTTATTTTAACTAAAAAGTCACCCTTCTCCATTCTACAGTGTCAGGGAGATTTTTCAATGAATAGTCTAGGAATTTATACCTGATCCTCGTTAAATACCACAAGGTGTATTTTACAAGGGGTAGAAAGGTTGAAAATACCTGCAAAATAAAACTTTTGTAATGTTTGAATTTTAAACATTTTGCACAATAACGTAAGCCTGGGCATCTTAACCTGGGCTTGTTATGAAAATGTACTTGTCTGATTGTCAGTGGGCAGCCATGCTGTCAAATTTAGTTGTTCAGATTTGGCAATATTCAGCGTTATTCTTCATGACTATAAAACTATTCTTCATGACCAAAAAGAAAATTGTGCAGCTAGAGGAGGGGACTGCGTGGATATGTAAGATATTTTCTGTGTGCCTGGTAATGTGTATGTAGAAGGGAAAGGAAAGTGAAAGAGGCTTTTAGCGGCACTAGATATGTGGGTATATTTAAGTGTTTATTTAGTGAACATATTTGTGATCTAAGCTATACATAGATCAGTTATGCTAAAAATATTTTTGCTAATACAAGTTAGCTGAAATTTAATATAAATTGATGCATAAATTGGTGTTTTGCCCTTTTGGGGGCTTCCTCAGGATATTTGAGGGTTCAACATAGCCCTTGGCTGTCTGCTGACGACTCACTTATGTAACGTATAGTGCCATGTTCTATCGGCACTCTTTGGAGGGAAGGCTTTGAAAAGTGTACATGAGAACAACATATACTAATCTGAAGCGCTTTCACCCATTATATAATCAAAGTCCCTGCAAGGACAAATCTAAACTTCTTTTTACATATACCAGCTACAATTTAAAGTTTCATCACCTTTTTTCAACGAGGGTGCAATTCGGATACAATCCTGTTCGATGATTAGCAGTCCCAATTTTTCTTCTTTATTCAACCTCTCAAGTCTCTAATACACAGCCTATTTGGCCACACAAACTCTGATGTGATCTATTTGAATGATCTACGGGAGATCCAATGTTGAACTCTCAAATCCCCTGAGGAAGCCCCCCAAAGGGTGAAACGCGTCAGGACAAAATTAACTCCAATTGTTCTTTTCATATCTGCTGAACCACACTGTATATAAAGCACCAATTTATGTTATATCTCAGCTAACTTGTATTTGCAAAAATATTTAAATATTTTTAGCATAGTTCAACTATGTATAGCTTAGATCACAAATATGTTCACTTAATAAACACTTAAATATACCCATATGGTAAGGTAACAGGAAAATCGGGGTGTTTTATAGAATCCGATAGTAACACTTTAAAAAAAAAAAATTGCATTAGGGGTCCTATGTGGTTATGGCAGTCATATAATGTTTGTATTTTTTCTTCTAGGAAAGTAATATTTGAAAAACAATGGATATATTTGGATAACGCCATTGGTAAACATTATGGTACAACGTTTGAGATAACTGCAGGTGGAAATCTTCAGACAAAGAAAAATGAAATAGCTGCAGCAGGTATGGTTGTCTAAAATAATTTTGCATGGTCACAAGAATGTTTTAGTTTATTACTCCAGGTGACATGATATTGAGGAGCTAGGCCCCATGGATGGGTGTATGGATTGTACAGATGGCGATATGTGAGGATCAGCAGAGGCTGAATGGGAGAAATACTAATTAAATGTCAGGAACTTCTTTGTGATCCCATTTTTCTGTAGCTTATAAAGTTTGTTTTTGTTAGTAGTAAAAACTAAAGCAAACATTATATTCCAGGCAGAGATATGTGTCTGTATATGATACTTTGAGCCTTATTTAATAAATCTCCCCAAGGCTGGAGGGGATACACTTCATCAGTGAACCTGAGTAATCCATCAAACCTGGAATGGATTTCTTCAAAGTCATTTTCTAGCAAATGTTTTGAATCCTGGACCATATCTATTCCAGGTTTACTGGATCATGCAGCTTCATTGATGAAAGTGTATCCTCTCCAGCCTTGGAGAGCTTTAAAAAATCAGGCCCTTAATGTTTGAGAATGTACAAGGTCTTTATCTTGCGCTAAACATCTGGAAAGCTTTCAGACAGTTATTACATTTTTTTTAGAATGAAGTTTTTTTTTTGTTGGATGTCTCCTGTAATATTCTACATTTAGATATAACCAGAGGCCCCTTAAGCTGTGAAGGTACTGGAATTCCCAGCATGCTTTGCAGCTGGGGGGCTCAAGTTCTTAATATCAGTTGTAGATGCTTGGCTACTCTCTGCACAGCAATATATACAATGTGCACACAAAAATGCATTTTTCATTTTGATTTAAAGATTAATTCTCCCTCCAGAGCCTAAAGAAGCAGGTGCTGACAACCGAAATATAGTCGATGATGGAAAATCTCAGAAACTAACCAGAGATGACATTGAAGCATTGAAGGAAAAAGGCATTAAAGGGCAGGTTAGTTCAATTTGCTGCATTAACATTCAAGTAACCCTGGTTCTCTTTTTCACATTTGCCTTTTTTTCGCTTACAGCAGCTTCATCCATTATGTAGGCTGCCAAACTTAGGCAAGCACAGGGAAATGCATCCTTTAATGTTTTCAGTGTGTTCTGTTCTTTCTGCAGGATAGGTGGCTTATTGTACATGTGAATATTGGTATTTAGATTTGTGTTTATTTGCCTTATTTTACCAGAGATTGTTCGCATTTCATGTCCAAGTCCAAACATTTAAGGGCAGTATGTGGCTCAGTGGTTAACACTTTGGCCTTTGCAGTGCTAGGTCCCAGGTTTGAATCTTGACCAGGACACTCTCTGGAGTTTTCAGGTTCTCCCTGTGTATGCATGAGTTTCCTCCAGGTACTCCAGTTCCTCCCACATCCCAAAAACATTCAGCAAGGTTAATTGGCTTCCCTCCAAAAATTGACTTTAGAATGTATTAAAGATATATGACTGTGGTAGGGACGTTAGATTGTGAGCACCTTTGAGAGACGGCTAGTGACATGACTATGGACTTTGTACAGCGCTGCGTAATATGATGGCGCTATAGAAATACTGTGTAATAATATTAATAATAAATTAATAATTTAATATTAATAAAATGGAACCAAATACCATCACCCTGAGCATGTTCTAAAACTTTCACACTCCTAAAACTGAAATAAGAGGAAAAAAATTGATTTACCTCTTCCCCTGCAGCTACATAACAGGTTATGTAGGGGGGGGTTAAGAAAAAGGGTAGAGTGGAAGAGCTTGGCCAGCACAGTCCCATAAAAAGGTGAGGGCTATTACATGTGCTAGATTTATGGAAAGGAAAAAACTTGAAGTAAGAATTTTTTCAGTTAGTTTATAAGCATTATTTTCAAGTTGGTAACAGGGTGTCTTTAAAACGCATTCTAATTACCTAAATAACATGAGCACATCCTCACTTCAGCCACCCTGTGCAACTTTGCATCTAACTACAGGCAACTACCACAATACCATCTTTTCCTCCCCCCTAAAACTTGGTGGAGGGCACCAGCACACATACGCAGCATCCTATTCTGGAATATACATTTTCCAGCACTTTACCTCCCAAGTGTGACAATACCACTGAGGAAGACTATAGTGGGGAAACGCATCAGGTAAAAAAAAGCTGTCACACGTATGCGATTGAATACTGCAAACTTACGACTAGCTGGACTTTACGGGCACCTAATGGACTCTAACAAACTACAATTAATTTCTAGTTGCCTAAATGTCTAGAGCCAAATTATGGTCACATTTTCTTAACACCCTTGTTTATATTGACTGATTGTTTCCTTGTTATCACTTATTGCTACTTTAGTAAATGTTTATACTCTTCTATTCCAAAATATCTACTGTCTATTTTTAAATGTTATTTGCACCTGGATCTAAACAAAGTTGTATACAATATGAAGGCCCCAAGCAAATAAGTTACAAACCTTAAAAATGAATCCTAGTTTTAGGTCAGTTTGCATTACCAGGTCCCCCCAGCAGGTGGCACTACAGGTAAATTTAGTTACAAGACGGTTTCTGAACCAGAAAATTATTTTGATTTTTTGTTATGTATACTCTTTTGTCTGATCAATATATCTACTAAACAACATTTTGTTCTGCCATAGAGATAATATAACAATCTGCCCACCAACGGTGGAATTGTAGGATTTCATGTCCCTAATGCACACTTCTAAATGTTCCTAACTGGTCACGAAGTGTCATTACTGAAAAGTTAGCACTCCTGCTCGCCGTTATTTCTTGTACTAAAATAGAACCTGAACTCTTTGGGGGAAAATCGCTATTCAGAGCTGTGCAGCAGTAAAATTGGATCATTTGCTAGTCTTACCAGAGAGTGAGGTTCACCATGAGTTTGAAACAGATTCAGTACACATATACTGATGTCGTCCCCATTGATTCAGGCTAAAATAAGGACTGTTTTTTAAATGTTAAACTACTTTTTCTTTTGTATTATTTTATTAAACTTATCCCTTGGTGAACTGCTAATGATATCTAGGTAAATTTTAGGTTAAAGTCCGAAAATTCCATTATTTTACCCATGATCAGCTTTTGGAAAGAACCAAATACTCAGTCAGTTTGGGTCGCCTGGTCTCATGACTGGGTCTAAAGCATTGTCTTTCAACCAGAGTTTCATGGAATCTTTGGGTTCCTTCAGAGATTGCTAGGGGTTCCTTAAGCAATAAGCAGTTTGTGCTTTTCAGTTTAGCGGATACCAATGATCTGCAAGGGTTACATTCTTCCCAATGCCAGCCAAGTAAGAGGCATAATGTATTGTGAGTTGTGGTTTTAGTAATTGTA
>NC_092861.1:132030370-132032461 GCF_032062135.1 Pyxicephalus adspersus
AAAAAAAAAAAAGTTGAGAAAGGCTTCACTAAGGAGTAGACGGTGGGAGAATAGCCCCAAAAAGCTGGGACTGTTGTGGGCACAAACTGAATAGAAGGGAGTAGTCCAGGTATGCTGCTATTATTTCCTACATATGTCCTATTGTTGGCTGTTCTGCTGATAGAAATAAGGGAGCACACTTTACTGAGGTGCCCTAACATGGCAGTATGGCTTTACATGTATTTACAAATGTGTGTAACAATAACCTGTGTTGTTTAGAACAATATATTTAGGTTAAAGAAACAAAGGGTTAATTTACTCATTAAGTTCCAGCAGATGACACTGACATGAGCAGAATGTTGGTACAGGGACAAAGCATCTGCCTTTGTTTTATGTCTGGAGAATTGCCAAGGCCCTAATATAATTACTGGGGGGAATGTTTCAATATCAACAGACATTCCAAGGGAAATAATGTTTTACCTGAGACAGAACATTCTGCATTTTACAGTAATCACTAGCTGGGGTCAAGTAAGTAGTTTGGCAAGCATTTCTTATCACAGGAAATAAATACTAATGTTCTGCTTCACACCCACTTTGATTTTCTGAGTTTTCCAAAGTGGCAGCAGGGCTTTTCTGTTGGCAGGTGAGTGCTATGGGTCAGACCTCTACATTGAAAATTTTCTGACAATAGAAAGTACCATATATACTCAAGTATAAACCACGGTATTTTTTTGTACCAAAAAATACTGAATTATAAACCTAGGACACAATGTGACTATAACTGCTAACATTCTATAGAAATGCCAACAAAATAATGCGGATACATACATTCATAGTGATGAAATCACATGGACCCAGTCTGTATTTTTTTTCCTCCATTTTACAGGGTTAAGTATTTTGTACTTTTAGGTTGGTTGTAGGTCACTTTTTTTTTTTAAATGATTTTCTGTGCAGTTTTTTTAGTCACAAGTTGAGAGCGCCTTGCCCTAATTTAAAGTGTGTAACAAACTCTAATGCCGTCTTAACAGCTAATTGCCACACAATTTACACAAGCACCCTCTAGTGGTGTGACCTGAGTATAAACAGTTAATTACTCACATTAATGGTCTTTGTCTCCTGCCACTGATCACCAGAAAAAGTTGTCTCTTTATCACTGATTTCCAATGAAGATGCCACTTGGGCTATGCAATGAGAGTGGGAGCGGAGCGAATACTTTCTCCCATTTTATGGGATTTGGAGTTAATAAAACTGAAATGTAAGGGGCATTAGCCCTGACGTCTTTTTAATGGGTACAAATGTAACATTTATTTTTCTTTGGGCTTTAGGAAATTGTTCAACAGCTTATAGAAAACAGCACAACTTTTCGGGACAAAACTGAGTTTGCTCAAGAGAAATATATCAAGAAAAAGAAGAAAAAGTGAGTTTATATTTATTTGCATAAGTTCATTGTTGCTTCTGAATATTGGCTAATTCAGTAAGGCATGCAAAGACCATGTGCAAAGAGCATGTTTGGACAACTAACCAAATTTCTGTTTGGCATAACTGTAGTGTTGTGGTCAATTAAATATAAATGCTATTCGGTCTTATCTGTTGTTGCATGTCCCACGTTGGTTGTTGGTTTAGTAAATCCGAATGGGTTTTGGTGTTCTTTTTATGGGATATCATGCTTTTGCAAATAGGTGAATGTCGTCACACACTGGCTATGTTCTTCTATCATTTTTCCTTCGTTTAAAATGTAGTGCTATGGCACGTGATCTAAGAATCGAATTCATACATCTTGAAGAGATCTACAGTTGTCTGTCACTGTTCATCTTATATCCATTTACAGTGAGCCCAAGAAAACAGACTATATGTCACTTAATGCGTACCTAAACTCAGAATTTTTACTTTACATAAAAGGGTAGAAAAAAAAAGGGGGGCAGCACCATCCACTTACTTCCTAAACCCCTAGGTGATCAAGAATGAATGCGAGCGCAGAGCCTCCCGGGTTACTTACGTCATGCATCCCGGGAAGCTCTTGGCTTCTCCTTCTATGGATGCCCAAGCATCTAAGGCATGTGCAAAAGGAACCCTTTCATCAATAGGGAAAAAACTTGCCGATCTCATGCATGC